>NW_026652319.1:1274991-1356548 GCF_009828535.3 Hylobates moloch
AAAAAAAAAAAAAAAAAAAAAAAAAAGAAAAAGAAATACAGCCTAAGAAAATAAGCAGAAATATGGTTTTTTAAAATCTGATACAAAGATATTTATTGTAACATTATATCTAATAATGATGAATAGTATATAAAAGAAGAATGGCTAAGCAATATTATGGTCATAAGATGTAGTCCTTAGAAAATTTTAAATAGTTTTTAAGATAATAAAATAGATTGGTATAATATTAAGTGAAAAAAGGAATGATATGATCATATTCTGACTTTTACCCATGACCCAAATATTGTTAATATTTTGGCATGCTGGGGAAAGCATGCCAAAATATTAACAATGGTAGCCTTTCCTGCTTTATATTTTCCTGTTTTCAAACTTTTCTACAAAGTTCAGATGTTACTTACGTAAACAGAAAAAAAAAATTATTCAAAAACAATAATTTTTTTTAAAAAACATGCCCACAGTTACAGGCAGTAAGAAGAAAAGCCAATCCTTTGCCTTCAACTCCAGAACTCTGGACCCTGCCCCATCCTCCCTGAAGGCGCAGGGCCCTGAGCTGTCACCTTAAAAAAATCAGTATCACAGAGTTATCAGTCAACTCTAGATGAACAATAAATCTGTATTAAGCAAAGTATATTAGATTGTTTCATTATATAGTCATATGTAAATACAGCCCAGAAAAGGAGTCAGAACTACTTACCACAAACCTAATGTGCATTCCCTATCCTGCTGCCTGCAATTTTACTTCTTAAATATACCAGGACTGCTGAATCTCCCCCACCTCTAATGCTTTCTTCCAATCATTTAATAATACCCTTTGTTTCAAATATAAGTTACCATAGAATCTGGACATAAAGCAATCCTCAAATTCCTCAGGAACTAGAATTAACCTGATGTAAAATATTTTAATTCCATCTTCCAAGAAAGGAAACAAGTTTGAGTTCGCTAGCAATTCCTTATTGAAGAACATTAACCAAAGACCCACAGAATTATTTCCAATAGCAAATGTGTAATGTCTTCAAGGACTCTTCAATACATTTCATATTCTGTCTTGTAAGTAATGCTTCACAGGTGAATAAATTTGTTAATATTTTATAAGTTAATCATATTTATCTTCTACATACAAGTTTCTAATGGAGATATCACTCATGGGCCATGTTATTGGAAGAAAGAACAATTAGAAATCCAAGAAAATTTTCTGTGACTTCTCAACGGCTGACATTTACAAATGAAAGAAAAATTTGGGTGACTTGGGGGATCGCACATCCTATCGCTTACATTAAAATTGGAAGAGATTGCACCATCAGACATTGTCACTGTCCAGGAATCTCAAGGACTCAACAGAGGAATGTAGTTCCAACATTTGAGAGGTAAAAAAGTTGCTGGCGATGAGAAAAACTGCCTTAGTTTCCTGAGCTATGCAAACATTGAACTCTGTAATAAATGTATTTAATTTATAAATAGAGTTAGTTCCAACTACACATACTCGTTTCTTCCTGGAAATAATCATGCTGCAATAATAAAGGAGGACGGGATATTTTTAATTTTTGATCATGTAAGGTAGACATATCTTCACTCTTTTTCAACCCTTTTACTAAACAAGGGAAACACCATGCCATTGTCAATCAGTGATTAAAAACACTACCCCACAGATTATCATAGGAGACATTAATTCTGGATCATGTCTAATCTAGTCTTTTCTGATTACAGAACAAAATATTTAAGTGAAGCAGAAAAGAGCAGATATTTGCTTTTCCCCAAAAGTTTCTTGCTAAACCTGGTTACCTTAACTAATATGCCACTCTGACTTGTTCAATGTTGTTCCAATGTCAGATAATAAAGAATTCTGTGGTCTTGTATTAGACTCTTTAAAGGAAATTTCTGGTATATCGTAAGTCAAGGAGAATGTTATGGAAGAAAACCATTTTCAATGCTTTCCTTTGCCACTTAACTCTTTTTCCTAGAGGATCTTTAATAATAGCTTTAAGATTTGTAGATGTGAGATATGTAATAGTTTGAAATATGAGATATGTAATGAGATACACCCCCAACACTAACAAGCTCATTCAAACTTTCTTTAAACGAGACTATTCTCCTTGGGTCTTCCTCCCATGTACCCCAAATGTGGGCCCAACATCATATACAAGAGCTTCAGACAAACCACTCTGGCCATGAATACCAAATATATTTCATAGAACATTTCCAGAAGCTTTATTTTGTGCTAATTTTTAAACGTTGATTTTTGAATAACAGTTTAGGTTTTAAAATATCTATTTATTGCTGCCTTGAAAAAGAGAAAATGAAAGTTAGTTGAGGAGTTTTAAAGTGTATGGTAAAAGTTTTTAGTCTATATGCACAAGTTAATTCAATTACTAAATAAGTTTTTCTGTAGTGTCTTTTGGAATTGGAAATATAGACAAAGGCAGCTCAGAGTGCACTGGATGCTTTGATACAGGCTGCATAGCAGAATTTCAGTGCTACCATATAGTCTCTACAAAAAGAGTTTTCCATACTTTGACCATGTAATTGGAACCATTTTTCACCTCAAAGGAATTTTTATGACCATTTAATAACATAGCTATTCTAGGCATTATTTTCACAGTATTTTTTCTTCCAAAATTCTTTAATTCCTAAGAGATTTTTTGCACAAATTATAGAAAATAAGCATCCTTAAATTTCAGGACTCCAGACACTTTTTACTCAGTACGTTTTGCCTTGGAACACTGGGATTTGTGAAATTATCCTTCCTCTGCTTTATTTGAAGCAGAGGCTGAGAAAAGAACAGAAAGAAAAACCATAGAGATTTGCCTTACATTTATCTCTTTTTTAAAAGGTACCTTTTTCTCCTGATGTTATCTGTCTTAGACACGGGCCTCAGATCCCTATATTGGTGGTCAATATGTCCCATTCTGCATCCCTATGGCCAGCCTGACCCCTCATTCAACAAGTTCACCCTACTCAACTCACACTTTTCAAACAGGCAAAACAAATGTTCTTCCCTCATCCCCAAGTTCTCAGAGCAAAGGAAATGCTGAAAGATTGCAAACTCTTTTTTGTAGTTATTTTGGAAGGGAGCACTTTCCTACCATTTCTTAACTCCTCTGATTTTTACTTAAGAAAAATCATAATGCTCTTTTGTCCTGTCAGCTCCTAAGCATCTACTGCCTCCTCATAAGAGGTCTTTTCTGAATAACAACGCAGGGAATATTATTTGCCATTTGTACCAAGATCCTGCTCTTTGTGGTTACACATTCTGAAGTGCCAATCATCTCTAAGGCAATTAGAGCCGTTAAGACTTCCAGCTGCACAGGAAAAAAAATCAAAGCACTCTCCAGAGCACCTTCAAATGGCATCTCCCAAACCCCACGCAGAGCAGGGGCAGCTTACCTGTGCGGCATGCCCGTGGTGCAGGCGGTGGTGTGCTCGCTGGACAGGTCGCAGAGCTTTAGGTACCAGTTCATCTCCACTTCGCGCAGCAGAGCCAGTTGACGCGCCCTGAGCTGGCTTTCCCCTGAGGGACTAAGGCTGCTGTCTTTAGCATTTTCTGAGGCTTTCTTGGGAGATTTGTCTTTCCCTGCTACAGAAAACCCAGACTGTCTCCTTAACTTGGTGTTCTCCTCTGAGATCTGACTCCCCGCTGCCCCTGTCCGAGCTGCCAGCATCGTGGAGATCTTTCAGAGAAGACTGGAAGTCACTGTCATCAAAGTAATCTGAATTGATTTTTCTGCTTCTGCCTCCCTCCCTCGTCCCTGCCCACTCCACCTCTCTTAACCTTATCCTGCCACAAAGCTGTAATTGAGCCCAGTCTGTGGCTTGGGATGAAAATGTATCTCTAACGTTTCCTAATGAAGAGGTAAGGTGGCCACTACCTGTGATATCTTGGAACATGGAAATTTTAAAAACAACTCCCAACAACTTTGTAATACTGAAGTTTGGCAGTGGCTGTTTCTTCTGCAAAGTTGGGACTTTTGCTTTATTTAATAGTGACAAATCTGAACCATATAGGTTTGGTAAATTATGTTTGATAATCATGTTAGAGTTATAAAAGATTTCTGGAGGCTCATTAGCCATTCCTGATTAGAGTCCTTTTGGAGTTTTAAAAGTTTTAATGTGAATTTCCTCAAATAAGTTCAACAGTATCAATGCAAGGGGAAGATTATTTCTTTTGTGTAAACCTTAACATTTTAAATCTATTTTATAGTTCTTTGAATGTCAGTGAATCACATAACGTATGTCAGGCACTCTTTCATTCCTAATGTGAGAATGGTAACCCCTCATAATTGATTCAGTAACTGCCCCTCCCAGCACTTCTGACAAATGGAAGCCATGAGAATCATCTGATAATTGGGAAGACGAAGGCCAAAATTGGTGTGAAAAAACAGAAGAGTGGGAGGGAATGGTGGGAGCCTGTATGTGCATGGATGTGTATGTGTGTGCCCAGTGTACATGAAAACTAGTTTGGGAGAAAGAAAGAAAGCCAAGTCGATGGCCCTATGGTTAAGATAGATAGAAAAAGAGGGAATCCTCCCTAACACATTTTATGAGGCCGGCATCACCCTGATACCAAAGCCCGGCAGAGACACAACCAAAAAAGAGAATTTCAGACCAATATCCTTGATGAACATTGATGCAAAAATCCTCAATAAAATACTGGCAAACCAAATCCAGCAGCACATCAAAAAGCTTATACACCATAATCAAGTGGGCTTCATCCCTGGGATGCAAGGCTGGTTCAACATACGCAAATCAATAAATGTAATCCAGCATATAGACAGAACCAAAGACAAAAACCACATGATTATCTCAATAGATGCAGAAAAGGCCTTTGACAAAATTCAACAACCTTTCATGCTAAAAACTCTCAATAAATTAGGTATTGATGGGACGTATCTCAAAATCATAAGAGCTATCTATGACAAACCCACAGCCAGTATCATACTGAATGGGCAAAAATTGGAAGCATTCCCTTTGAAAACTGGCACAAGGCAGGGATGCCCTCTCTCACCACTCCAACATAGTGCTGGAAGTTCTGGCCAGGGCAATCAGGCAGGAGAAGGAAATAAAGGGTATTCAATTAGGAAAAGAGGAAGTCAAATTGTCCCTGTTTGCAGATGATATGATTGTATATCTAGAAAACCCCATTGTCTCAGCCCAAAATCTCCTTAAGCTGATAAGCAACTTCAGCAAAGTCTCAGGATACAAAATCAATGTACAAAAATCACAAGCATTCTTGTACACCAATCACAGAGAAACAGAGAGCCAAATCATGAGTGAACTCCCATTCACAATTGCTTCAAAGAGAATAAAATACCTAGGAATCCAACTTACAAGGGATGTGAAGGACCTCTTCAAGGAGAACTACAAACCACTGCTCAATGAAATAAAAGAGGATACAAACAAATGGAAGAACATTCCATGCTCATGGGTTGGAAGAATCAATATCATGAAAATGGCCATACTGCCCAAGGTAATTTATAGATTCAATGCCATCCCCATCAAGCTACCAATGACTTTCTTCACAGAATTGGAAAAAACTACTTTAAAGTTCATATGGAACCAAAAAAGAGCCCGCATTGCCAAGTCAATCCTAAGCCAAAAGAACAAAGCTGGAGGCATCACGCTACCTGACTTCAAACTATACTACAAGGCTACAGTAACCAAAACAGCATGGTACTGGTACCATAACAGAGACATAGATCAATGGATCAGAACAGAGCCCTCAGAAATAATGCTGCATATCTACAACTACTTGATCTTTGACAAACCTGACAAAAACAAGCAATGGGAAAAGGATTCCCTGTTTAATAAATGGTGCTGGGAAAACTGGCTAGCCATAGTAGAAAGCTGAAACTGGATCCCTTCCTTACACCTTATACAAAAATTAATTCAAGATGGATTAAAGACTTACATGTTGGACCTAAAACCATAAAAACCCTAGAAGAAAACCTAGGCAATGCCATTCAGGACATAGGCATGGGCAAGGACTTCATGTCTAAAACACCAAAAGCAATGGCAACAAAAGCCAAAATTGACAAATGGGATCTCATTTAACTAAAGAGCTTCTGCACAGCAAAAGAAACTACCATCAGAGTGAACAGGCAACCTACAGAATGGGAGAAAATTTTTGCAACCTACTCATCTGACAAAGGGCTAATATCCAGAATCTACAATGAACTCAAACAAATTTACAAGAAAAAAACAAACAACCCCATCCAAAAGTGGGCGAAGGACATGAACAGACACTTCTCCAAAGAAGACATTTATGCAGCCAAAAAACACATGAAGAAATGCTCATCATCACTGGCCATCAGAGAAATGCAAATCAAAACCACAATGAGATACTATCTCACGCCAGTTAGAATGGCCATCATTAAAAAGTCAGGAAACAACAGGTGCTGGAGAGGATGTGGAGAAATAGGAACACTTTTACACTGTTGGTGGGACTGTAAACTAGTTCAACCATTGTGGAAGTCAGTGTGGCGATTCCTCAGGGATCTAGAACTAGAAATACCATTTGACCCAGCCATCCCATTACTGGGTATATACCCAAAGGACTATAAATCATGCTGCTATAAAGACACATGCACATGTATGTTTATTGCAGCACTATTCACAATAGCAAAGACTTGGAACCAACCCAAATGTCCAACAACGATAGACTGGATTAAGAAAATGTGGCACATATACACCATGGAATACTATGCAGCCATAAAAAATGATGAGTTCATGTCCTTTGTAGGGACATGGATGAAACTGGAAACCATCATTCTCAGTAAACTATCGCAAGGACAAAAAACCAAACACTGCATGTTCTCACTCATAGGTGGGAATTGAACAATGAGAACTCATGGACACAGGAAGGGGAACATCACACTCTGGAGACTGTTGTGGGGTGGGAGGAGGGGGGAGGGACAGCATTAGGAGATATACCTAACGCTAAATGACGAGTTAATGGGTGCAGCACACCAACACGCCACATGGATACATATATAACAAACCTGCACATTGTGCACATATACCCTAAAACTTAAAGTATAATAATAATAATAATAATAATAATAATAATAAAAAGACGCATGGGGTTGACCCACACACACCCATGGATCTGATTGTTTTAGTTTAGGAGATAATGATGTCAGTGTCCACCTGGGGTCTATCACAGAGTTGTTTAATGACCCGTTAAGCACCAGGTACCCTCCCCCTCAATCAACTTAAGTCTCTTCTGGATCAATTATCTCAGTGCCTGCTGCATGTAAAGAACTTGGGAAGGTGCATGAATTTTTCTTTCCATAAGTTAAAAATTACAGAGTTATAGCAAGGCCTTAGAGTCCCTGAGAAGAGCAGGAGAGGAAGGAGGAAAGAGGCATGCCTTCTCAAAGAGACAGGAAAGTGCAGTTAGCTCTTCTGGAAAGTCTGTCAATAGGCTGTCATAAGGCCTCCTCTGCCACGACAGTATGGAGGAAGAATTTCCTTCACTGCTATTCTCATCCCTCTACTGTCTGAACTAATGTAGTCACCTCGGTCACACGGCTTGGTAACAAGTCATCTACTGCTGTCTTGGATTATCTTGCTTCCTTTAATGTACACCTTGCCCCCTTTCACTTGCCCTTAGTCCACCTCTCACACACACCTTCAGCATCCTGAAGCAACATTCGACATGATTTTGGATTTCTCCCCTTAACATCAACAAGGTATCTTAAAGGCCAGTGGTGGGACCAGAAACCTGAAATAGAAAGGTTTTGTTTGATTTCTAGAAACTTCTGTTAAAATAGTAGGGAGAGAATTCAGGTTTATGGCCCTGCGGGTTCTCAGAGGCAAGTTCTGATCATGCTGTTTTCTTCTCACAGATCCCACCCTTTCTTTCTAGAAAGAAGACAGCCTAGGGTCCCGATGGGTGGGGCTTTGAAGAGTCCAGGAGTGGGAATTTCTAGAATTTGGAATTGAGTGAATTTTCTGACATTTGAGTACAGGACCCAGGGGTTCTTGAAGAAGAACTTGGTCCCAGAGGAGTTTGACTGACCATAAAAATGAGTCCTGCAGAAGCATTTGATGATTAAAACTCGTTTAAAGTCTTAGTTGCAACAGATACTGATCTTGGATTTATGGAGAAAGATGCAGTCAGAGGAAACGATACATGTGTAACACTAGATGAAATTTTAAAACTTGCCCAGGAAAATGAAGTGGATTTTATTTTGTTAGGTGATCTTTTTCATGAACAAAGCCCTCAAGGAAAACATTACATATCTGCCTCAAGTTATTAAGAAAATGTCGTATGGGTGATAGGCCTGTCCAGTTTGAAATTCTCAGTGATCAATCAGTCAACTTTGGTTTTAGTAAGTTTCCATGGGTGAACTACCAAGATGGCAATCTCAACATTTCAATTCCAGTGTTTAGTATTCATGGTAATCATGACGACCCCATGGGGGCAGATGCATGCTGTGCCCTGGACATTTTAAGTTGTGTTGCATTTGTAAATCACTTTGGACATTCAATGTCCATGGAGAAGATAGACATTAGTCTGGTTTTGCTTCAAAAAGGAAGCACAAGGATTGCACTCTATGATTTAGGATCCATTCCAGATGAAAGGCTCTCTCAAATGTTTGTCAATAAGAAAGTAACAATGTTGAGATCAAAAGAAGATGAGAACTCTTGGTTTAACTTATTTGTGATTATTTGTGATTACAGGAGTAAACATGGCTAAGTACTAACTTCAGTCCAGAACAATTTTTGGATGACTTCATTGATCTTGTTATCTGGGGCCATGCACATGAGTGTAAAATAGCTCCAACCAAAAATGAACAACAGGTCAGGCGCAATGGCTCATGCCTGTAGTCCCAGCACTTTGTGAGGCCAAGGTGGATGGATCACATGAGGTCAGGAGTTCGAGACCAGCCTGACCAACATGGTAAAACCCCGTCTCTACTAAAAATACAAAATTAGCTGGGCGTGGTGCCGCGTGCCTGTAATCCCAGCTACTTGGGAGGTTGAAGCAGGAGAATCACTTGAACCTGGGAGATGAAGGTTGCAGTGAGCCAAGATCGCACCATTGCACTCTAGCCTGGACAACAGGAGTGAAACTTCATCTAAAAATAACAAAAACCAAAAATGAACAACCGCTGTTTTATATCTCACAACCTGGAAGCTCAGTGGTTACTTCTCTTTCCCCAGGAGAAGCTGTAAAGAAACATGTTGGCTTGCTGTGTATTTAAGGGAGGAAAATGAATATGCAGAAAATTCCTCTTCACACTGTGCAGTAGTTTTTCATAGAGGATGTTGTTCTGGCTAATCATCCAGACATTTTTTAACCCAGATAATCCTAAAGTAAACCAAGCCATACAAAGCTTCTGTTTGGCGAAGATTGAAGAAATGCTTGAAAATGCTAAACGGGAACATCTAGGTAATTCTTGCCAGCCAGAGAAGCCTCTTATACTACTGCGAGTGGACTATAGTGGAGGTTTTGAACCTTTCAACCTTCTTCGCTTTAGCCAGAAATTTGTGGATCGGGTAGCTAATCCAAAAGACATTATCCATTTTTTCAGGCATGGAAAACAAAAGGAAAAAACAGGAGAAGAGATCAACTTTGGGAAACTTACCACAAAACCTTCTTCAGAAGGAACAACTTTAAGGGTAGAAGATCTTGTAAAACAGTATTTTCAAACTGAAGAGAAGAATGTGCCACTCTCACTGCTAACAGAAAGAGGGATGGGTGAAGCAGTACAAGAATTTGTGGACAAGGAGGAGAAAGATGCCATTGAGGAATTAATGAAATACCAGTTGTAAAAAACACAGCAATTTCGTCTGGGCATGGTGGCTCACATCTGTAATCCCAGCACTTTGGGAGGCCGAGGTGGGTGGATCATGAGGTCAGGAGATCGAGACCATCCTGGCTAACACAGTGAAACCCCATCTCTACTAAAAATAGAAAAAAAATTAGCCAGGCATGGTGGCAGGTGCCTGTAGTCCCAGCTACTCGGGAGGCTGAGGCAGGAGAATGGAGTGAACCCAGGAGGCAGAGCTTGCAGTGGGCCCAGATCGCACCACTGCACTCCAGCCTGGGTGACAGAGCGAGACTCCGCCTCAAAAAAAAAAAACAAAAACCACACACAGCAATTTAAGAACGTCATATTGATGCCCTAGAAGATAAAATCAATGAGGAAGTATGTCGTTTCAGAGAAAACAGACAAAAAAAAATACTAGTGAAGATGATGACGTCCGTGATGCTATTAACAGGGCCAGAGCTCTCAGATCTCAATTAGAGGAACCTGCTTCTGCCTTTAGTGCTGATGACCTTATGAGTATAGATTTAGCAGAACAGATGGCTAATGACTCTGATGTTAGCATCTCAGCAGCACCCAACAAAGAGGCTGAGGAACAGGTGGAAGAGGAGGAGGAGGACAGAATTTAGCATCAGAGGAGGGTCTCAAAGAGGAAGAGCAGGCACTGGTCTGGAGACTTCTACTCATAGCGGGAACTCAAAGACCACTGTGCCAGCATCTAGAAATATGTCTATTATAGAGGCCTTTAAATCTACAAGACAGCAGCCTTCCCAAAATGTCACTAAAAATTATTCAGAGGTGATTGAGGTAGATGAATCAGATGTGGAAGGAGACATTTTTCCTACCACTTCACAAACGGATCAAAAGTGGTCCAGCACATCATCCAGCAAAAACATGTCCCAGAGCCAAGTACTGAAAGGGGTTGATTTTGAATCAGATGAGGATGACGATGATGATCCTTTTTATGAACATTAGTTCTTTAAGAAGAAATAGTAGATAATATATTTAGTGGCACTGAGAAATTTGCAAGATACAGGAAAAATCAAAACGTTGCAAGCTCAGAGTTTACAGTTTAAGATTATAAGTATTGCTGCCTGAGCATGACTCCGTTAAGAAAGAAATTTCTCAGCATTGATTCACCTTGTTTTTTAACCGGTTTGTTATATTAAGAGCTTTGTTTAAATATCATTATTCTTTTTGTTTTGTTTTGTTTTGAGACAAGAGTTTTGCTCTTGTTGCCCAGGCTGGAGTGCAATGGCGCCACCGCGGCTCACTGCAACCTCTGCCTCCCAGGTTCAAGCAATTCTCCTGCCTCAGCCTCCCAGGTAGCTGGGATTGCAGGCATGTGCTCCACCATGCCCAGCTAATTTTTTGTATTTTTATTAGAGACGACGGGGTTTCACCATGTTGGCCAGGTTGGTCTCGAACTCTTGACCTCAGGTGATCCACCTGCCTTGGCCTCCCAAAGTCCTGGGATTACAGGCGTGAGCTACCCCACCTCTAAACATCATTCTTGAGTAAAGATTAAAATAAATCTACCATTTTACATTTCTGCTTCATGATCATTTAGTTTTCTAAATGTAGCTATATAAATGGTTGCATTTAGCCAAAGTTGAGGGAAAGAGCTTATAAAATTTAACTTCTTCATAATATAATAATTTCCTAGAGGTTCTGGATTTCCTGAAAGTAAAACAAACTATGTGAACCTCAGCCTGAACTCACTGTTCGTTACTATGTATGTTTTTTTCTAATGCTTCTTAAAAGACTGAATGATTAGAAGTAAATTATGGTTTGAACAGATATGTTTTTATTAAAAGAGTAGAATAACCACAAAAAAAAATAGTAAGGAGAAAGCTTAGAGCATAAAGGCATGGAGTGGAGAATAATATTTGATTATGTAAGTATTACTTTCCTTCTTTCCTTTCCCTTAGGCCAAAAAGAAACTCGAAGCAGGATGAAAGGATCAGAGTGGACTGGATAAGGTTTGAGTTGCCAGTGTGCCTGACCTACCCTGTGTCCAAGGAGGCATCCAAGTGAAAGGGAAGTGGCAGATTATGGCAATGTGGGCCTGAGGACAGCCTCCCTGAGTCCTGTACCCTGAGCAATTGTAGAATGTACTGCGAAACTGGGACACTTTTGAGCATGAAGAGTGCTATTAATAGTCACATAGAGACAACAGGCAAAAACTGGCAAAGTCTTCTGCAAACCAGGAGGTATAATCATCCTACGCATCCCCCCAGCATGATATGGGACAGCATCCAAACGTTTCTCTAGCAGCGGTCCCTGCCATCAAAAGTCGTGCAGGAATGCCAGCAGCTGCGAAAGCTGGGGTCGAGATCAAGGGGATACAAAGCACACAAATGGGGACCCGGAGGCCCACAGATGTGAGGGGAGAAAGTTTCATCCCGGGGTCATGGATTAGCAGCCCTGTAATGTGCGCCCCTGAGGACTGAGGATGGCACAGGGACCAGGTGCTCTGCCCCAGCTTAGATCACAGATCACCCCTATGGAGAAGGGAGGTGAGGAGAGAATCCAAAACTGACTGAGTTTACCTACAAAGGTGACTGTTTATCTTGAATTGCCAGAATTTTTATTCTGTAATCAATGCAAATTAAGGTTTCCTGAGCTAGACACTGAGGAATGAGTGATGTTTTTGTATTCCTGGCTACCATGATGTGTAAAATGTAAAATTATTTCAATTTTCGTTCTAAGATGATCCACATTTGTTTCCAATGTCCCCTGCATCCTCTGAACTTGGTAGAACATCAGACTATTCCCAAGTAAGTAAAACACACGCATCTTCAGATAAGCAGGTTGTAGATATAGACCATGATGGGCAGAGCCTAGCGGGAGGAGCATGAGGATATAGACCTCCAAGTCTCAGCACAAAGAAGTTCAAACCAGGGCTGCTATACAGTCAGAATAACAGCAATAATGATCACAATAACTAATACCCATCTAGTTTGGGATCTGAACCATTTTTACATGTATTCTCATTTCGTTCTCCATTTTTAGATAAGGAAATGGAAGCCCAAATAGGTTGTATGACTTGCTCTACTTTAAGCAGCTTTCAGGGACTCAAACCTTGATGCTGGGTTTCACTGTCCGTATATTCCTTCCAGGACCCCCAGATGCTGACTCAAGGACCACCACCCAAAAGCACAGAAAAGGGTATTTTCCCACACGAAGAGTATGGAATCCTTCCAGCCATGAAAGAACTCTGTGCATTAACTATGTTTTCAGAGATCAATTCTTTCACTCTCACTTAATGGTATTGGTAGATAGCACACTGGCTATTTGCTCCACTAATGCCTTGGATTTTTTCCTTACCCGTCTGGTCAGGCAAAGAAAAAAAGATTTCTTCTTTCCTGTTAATTTGCTAAACATGAATTACTGTTGGTCATCTTTATCGCCTTTTACTTATCACTGTGTAAGGAGTTGCTTTGTATTTTTACAGCATTTTTGCTGCATAAATATGCCACACATTTCTTTTAGAACAACATCATAGAAAACACAGTTCATCTTGGTAAGTTTTAGAACATCGCTATTTATAAAGCATGGAGCAACTCTCCCTAAAAATATTTAAGTGTTTGGCAAATAAAACACATTGAAGCCATCAGCAAAATATGTGCTAAAGGCTATGCTGTCCTTGCTATCACTGCTTTAAAGAAACATCAAGAAAAAAATAATATTCTCTGTGAGCCTTTAGCAGCCTCTTACAGAAATCATCTGCTTCTTCACCACCTCCTCTCCTTTGGAAGAGAAAAAGAACTGAGCATGATCCCAAAAAGGAAAAGTAGAGAGTGTGTAAAATGGGAAGAAATTATTTTCTTGTTTTTAAAGGTAGACAAGTTGTGATAATGATCAGGCAACCAGAATCGATGGCATTTTGTGATCTTACAGGAAACATCTGTGATGTCAGACTATCAGTAAGCCTGGCCCAACTAGTGCCCTTTATTGCTGTAATGTTCTCAAAGTTCTTTTTTCAAAACTTGAAATGCCCTTTATTAATAGACTCGAAGGGCATTTCTAATTCACAAAAACTATTATGGGGGTCCAATATCTAAATCCATTTCTCCCTTGTCAGAGTTTTGATGCTGTGATTACTTTGGTCCAGTTCTTGTTTATGTCACGTTGCCTTAGTTTCAATCCTAGCGACTGATCAATCACTCACAATTCAATCACTCAAATAAATTCAGTCACAAAAATTCAATCACTCCCAATATAAATAACACACTGAGGCTATGTGTGACTCAGTACAAACTTAAATATTTCTTCAGCCCTACAGTGAAAAAACAAATAATGACCCACATTTTGGATGCATTATTCCCACCCTTTATACACTGATACTGCCTTGCCACCCGGTAGAAAAAAGAAATGACTTCATTTGTCACCCATTCCTGACATAGAAGAATATCATTTTGTGTAGGGTTTAAACTTGACTAAATATTTCGAAGAAACCTCCCACTAATATTTTCCAACACGATGATCACATTGCCTTAAGGGGAACCTCATTAATAAAAACCACAAATATTGGGAATGAGAAAGTAAATAGCAAAACTAAAACAATGCATGTGTTCAGGGAAGCGGTTGTCTAATGAAAAGGGTGCCTGAGAGAACCATTTAATCTGGAGAGGCAGAAGGTGTTTAACAGGCATCAGAGGCAGGTGGACCCAGGCTATGCTGCATATGAGCTGTGTAAACCAGGCAAATAATTGATCCTTTCTGAGTTCCTGTGTCCCCACTGGCACAAGAGAAAAATACAGATTCCATGTTTCTGTTGAGGATTACAGATACTGAATATAAAGCATCTAGTCATAGTAAGTGATAAATGAAACATCTTGTCATTCATTGTTATATTATTTCCATTTTAACACCTAGAGTGTTTTTAAAATGTGTCAAAGCATCCACACATGTTTTATTTAAATGTAATGCACACTGAAGCATTTGGCCCAATTTTTTTTCCAGCTTCTAAAAGCTGATTTGTACAGTGATGACCCAGTACCTGTGAAGCTTAGGCCATATCACCAGGGAACTCTTTATTCCAAAATGTCAGTGGCCTGATTTAGGATACACTTTGCACAGGCTGGTTAATGGTGAGGAGACTGGAAGCATAGAGGTTCCCCTATAACTATTTAAGGCACCATAAGAGGGCTAAGGTGCTGTGATTAGTTACGACATAAATTGGGAGAAGGCACAAGACAGGGCCAGTAGGGGCAGCAGACCTGACCACACTAAAAATAAAGCAACCAGAGGGACCCAAGCATCTGCGGGGCTGCAGACTCCTCAGAGCTGCTCACAGCACTTCCACCATTCCTGTAACGAGTCCTGGAAAAGGCTAGGGCACATTGTGGAACTTTCAGTTGCTATAAAAAAAACACTGGCTCATTTTCTTTTCACACTCAGATTATCCATACAAGGAGCTTTTTGCTTCTCAAAGTATGGTCCAAGAACCAGCTGCCTGGGCAGCACCTGGGAGCTTATTAGAAATGCAGAATTGGCCGGGAGTGGTGGCTCATGCCTGTAATCCCAGCACTTTGGAAGGCCGAGGCGGGCAGATTGCTTGAGGTCAGGAGCTCAAGACCAGCCCAGCCAACATGGTGAAACCCCGTCTCTACTAAAAAAAGCAAAAATCAGCCGGGCATTGTGGTGCATGCCTGTAATCCCAGCACTTTGGAAGGCCGAGGCGGGCAGACTGCTTGAGGTCAGGAGCTCAAGACCAGCCCGGCCAACATGGTGAAACCCTGTCTCTACTAAAAAAAGCAAAAATCAGCCGGGCATTGTGGTGCATGCCTGTAATCCCAGCTCTTTGGGAAGCTGAGGCAGGAGAATCACTTGAACCTGGAAGGTGGAGGTTGCCATGAGCCAAGATCGCACCACTGCACTCCAGCCTGGGTAACAGAGTGAGACTCCATCAAAAAAAAAAAACAAAAAAACGAAACACAGAATCACCCCAGGATCACCCCAGACCTATTGAATCAGGATCTGCATTTTAATAAGGTTTCTCAGTTGATTCGTATGCACATCGAAGTTTGAGGCTTTAGTCTGCACATATTGGGGTATTGTGTGTATGGAGTGGCTGAACAGGGTGGAGAACGCTTAATTTTTGAGTAGTACAGAAGAAACTGAGACCCAGAGAGTTTTAGTAACTTTTCTAAGTGCACCTATCCCTGAATGATTCCAAAATCCATGCTCTTTCACTATTATTCCACAATTTTCATTACTTGAAAAATAGGAACTCTTCAAACTTGAGCTGCATGCCTGTTAAAGAATACATATGTCTTTGTCTACGGCCATACCACCCTGCACGTGCCTGATTTTGTCGAATACATATGTTTTCTATATAAAATTTCCTCCAGACAAATAGTGGTTAGCAGGATTAGTACAGATCGTCCCAGGTGGGTTGGGGGAAGGGAGAGTGGGAGTAGGGATGGAAATAAAACTCAAACCAGGGCAAGTAATTTCCCCATAATGCAGCACAGACTCTTCTATTAATAGAATAAGACTATATGTGAATTCTCCTTGTCTCAAACCCTAAGACCTGCTTCTAGCCTTGAGCTTCTTAAGACACTGCTTCCTGCCTCAATGGTACATGAAACATGCCTTCCTTTGTCTTGATGCCCATTCTGACCATAGCATCCTCTATTAAGTGCTGATGTACTATATTTAAATTTTCCCATTGATTTCTTTTGTGAGTTATAACTAAAAAGTAACTGTGGAATGTTGGCATTAACAATGTTTGACAAACTAATCAGTTTCTTTTTTTGTTTTTGTTTTTTTGAGACAGAGTCTCGCTTTGTTGCCCAGGCTGGAGTGCAGTGGCGTGATCTCAGCTCACTGCAAGCTCCGCCTCCCGGATTCACGCCATTCTCCTGCCTCAGCCTCCCAAGTAGCTGGGACTACAGGTGCCCACCACCGTGCCTGGCTAATTTTTTGTATTTTTAGTAGAGACGGGGTTTCACCGTGTTAGCCAGGATGGTCTCAATCTCCTGACCTCATGATCCGCCTGCCTTGGCCTCCCAAAGTGCTGGGATTACAGGCGTGAGCCACTGCACTCAGGTGGTATGATCTTTTAAACAGATATGCTACCCATTCAGAGCTTGACAGACATGTTTTATCCTTGGCAAATAGGAGGTGAAGCTGTGGAGATTGCATGGTGAGGCAGGGAGGAAGCCGGAAAATAAGCAGCCCAAGTTTCCTCTTCTCTTGCCCTCTCATTCTTCTGATGGTACTTCCCTTGGCCAAGCCCAACAGGAAGCCAGAGGCCAAGGGAGCCAGATGATAGTCTGTAGAGGTTGGACAATCAGGGCACAGAAAAGATATAGGTAGTGAATGGATCTGCAACAGAAACAGAATAATAAGCAAGTGGAGGATGTTCTAAAATGGCCACTGTCTCCACAGTGGATGAAAGAGCTGCTTGGGAATGGAGCCTGCCTGAAGTTGGAGGCCATGAATTTATAGTGGCACTTGCCAGTGCAGACACGTGACTACCTCCTGGAGTGCCCAGAAGTCCAGTTGTAAGCCTGGAGAAATGGGACGGTTTGGCTGACTTGGAGTTTTGTAGGCAGGAGAAATGAAAACACAGTGGAGGTGAGGAATTTGACACTGGAAAAACATCAGTGATGGACAATGACATGTAATGTTTGTGAATAAGATATTGAAAAGAGGAAGCCACTAATAGGGAAAAAAAAGTCAAATTTCTGGAGGTGAGACCCAGGGGTACACTGCTGTGCTTCTCAGTGGTCTCTGGAGAGTCACAGCGTCTCTGAGTGGACAGCAAACTGGGCCAAAACAGGGATTTATTTCTATTGTTCAGCCTCCTGTCATGAGCATCTCTTCAGGTCGTGTTGGTTTGTTTTTGTCTGGCACATCTTTTTGTGCTGGTGAACAGCAGCTTCTATATTCCACATAGATATCATCAGACTATAAATCACAATGCCCACCTGGCTCCCGGTCACACTGGTGACATCGTCCAGGGCATTGGATTTTGAGCACTGTAGCATGCCATTTACATGCTACCATATACTCATCCAAGGAATGAGCACATAGCTAACAAAATCCAATCAGAGCCCTTCCACAGGACTGACGTGTGGACAAGGGGAGAGAGAAGACCTCTATTCCTGTTGTATTGCATCTTATCGTATTGTATTCTACTGTATTGCACTGTATTGTATCCCTATGGCACTGTAAGCCAAAGTCTGCAAGCCTAGGTCTGCCAAGAGCCAGCTCGGCTCTCAGGTGGAGAAAATCTATCAGAAACAGGAGGAAAAATATAAGACCAACATTCAAAAAGACAGACAAGAAGAACAAAAAGATGTAGAGATAAAATGCCCTGACAACATCATTTGAGGTCCTCAATCCAGTAGTATATGGATCTATCCCTTTGACTGCCAAGGTTAATGAGACAATAAAGTCCCTTTTATGCTGATTTTTACAGGGTTCCAACTGGTTTTTGTAGGGTTTCTGCTGCTTCTCACCAAAAGGAAGCTGAGTAATACAATAGTCTGGACCTGTCACAAGTGCCTAACTTGGTCCTGGAACTGGCTGGTTATTTGGAACTCCATGTAGGGCTTGGGCTGAACCTCCCTGGGCTGTTCTCCTGGCCAGAAGGACTCAGGCTGTTACCTACCCTGAGTCCCTCTAACTTGAAAGTTCCTCAGGCCCAGTCAAAAGTCACTCTGCCATGAAGACCACCCAGGCCACCCAGATACCTGTGGTCATTCCACCTTTCACCTGGAGCTAATTCAGTTCAGCGTCATTGAATGATGACAACATAATCAGAGACTCAGAGACTTTTCAGGCCTGATACAAATTACAGTGTGTGAAGAGCTGGCCAAGCCCCTTAATTTTACAGATGGGTAAACTGAGACCAGGAAGGCTCAGAGACTTGCCCATGGGCACTCAACTATAAAGCACTGGAGGAGGACGGGGAAGGGACCTAATATTTATCTAAATGTATTGAGCAATTACCATGTGCCACATTGTGAGCTTTACAAATGTCCCCTCATTCTCCAAACCACCCTGCAAAGTTGGGCTTACTACTGCCATTTTCCAGATGAGGATGCCGAGGATCACAGATTTTTAATAACTTGCCAGGGACAATTTAATGGCTGAGCTGGAATGCATGCCTTGGTCTCTCTGCTTCAGTGCCCTCCCACATTTGTTGTTTGTTTGTTTGTTTGTTTTTGAAAAAGGGTCTTGCTCTGTCACCCAGGCAGGGGTACAGTGGCATGATCACGGCTCACTGCAGCCCCTCCAGGGCTCAAAGAATTTTCCTGCCTCAGCCTCTGGAGTAACTGGGGCTGCAGGCAGGGCACACACCACCATACCTGGCTAATTTTTTGTATTTTTTTTTGTAAAGGAAGGGTTTTGCCATGTTGCCCAGGCTGTTCTCAGACTCCTGGGCTCAAGCAATTCACCCATCTCAGCCTCCCAAAGTGCTGAGGTTACAGGCATGAGCCACCACGCCCTGCACCCTCCTGCCTTTTTTAAACTCTGCAGCGTTAGCTCCCCATTCCAAAGATAGAATAAAAATCTGAAGAAGAGTTATAATATAGCTTTAATTTTAAGATATACCAAGTAGATACTGTCTGGGTTATACTGGGAGCTGGTCTTTCCAATAATCTCTACACCATAAAATATTTCTCACTGTGACCTTTAAGGAATATTTTACCATACATTATAGCCCTAAGCAGTGAAATATGTTACAAAAACTCCAAACTTCGAATACCTTCTTCCATGAGCATGATGGAACAGGAAGGAAATGGAAAACAAAAGACTCTCCCTGTCAAAATAAAATGTAGCTGACTTCTGCCAAAGCAGTTATTCCTGGAATGTCTAAATTATTAAACCAGGGGCTGTGATAGAGAAGTCAACTATTTCATTCTCTTCACTCCTGCAAAAAGCCCTCTAGAAGCTCTATTCAGCAACAGAAGAAAAAATTCTTCTGGGGACTATGCAAAATTCGGTTTTATTTGAAAGAAAATCCTGCCATCTCCTTGGCAAGAGCTGTATGCCATGCACAGGAGATAAAACAGGGTGATCCAAACAGCCCAATTTCACCCTAGGGCCTCCAGACTTCCTCCTGGGCATGGGCCTTCCCCAACTCAGCTTTAAAGGGCTGCCAGTTGCAAGGCACAGAATCAAAGAGCAAGCACATTGTCCCTCTGACTCCAAGAACCCCAGATTCTTGAATGTTCATTTCTGTTATTATTAATGATAGCTAACATTTATTGAGCACTAAGCATGCTATGTATGTACTTAACGTGCATCGTCTCATTTAAATGCCACAACAGGCCAGGCACCATGGCTCATGCCTGTAATCCCAGCACTTTGGGAGGCCGAGGTGTGTGGATCACTTCAGGTCAGGAGTTCGAGACCAGCTCAGCTAACATGGTGAAACCCTGTCTCTACTAAAAATGCAAAAATTAGCCAGGCGTGGTGGCACACACCTGTAATCTCAGCTACTTGGGAGGCTGAGGCAGGAGAATTGCTTGAACCCGGGAGGCAGAGGTTGCAGCACAGAGATCATGCCACTGCACTCCAGCCTGGATGACAGAACGAGACTCCATCTCAAAAAAATAAAAATAAAAAATAAATGACACAACAATTCTATAAAGTAGATAGCCCCCATTATCTTTATTTTGTAAATGAGGAAATTAAGTCTTAGAAAGGTAAAGTAATTTGTTTGAGAGAAACATCTGTTTTGTGCCTCCAGCATGGAGCCATCTTGGGGGAGATGAGGCAGGAAGGGAAGGAAGTCAGTCTTTCTAGCATCTACTATGCGACCAACACCGAACTAGGCACTTTGTTTCTTATCTCTTCTTCACCATAAGCCTGGTTTCTATAAGACAGCCCTATTTTGTGTAAGAGTTAACTAAGAACTCAGAGAAATTCAGTTAACTAGACTATAGCTAGTAGATGGTTGAGTGATGATTTGATGCAGATCACCTGTTCCTAATATACTTTTCTATATACGCCATATGTGTATAGATTATTTGTATCCTGGCTCTGTGATACTAGCTGCATAATTTTGGGCAAGTCCCTGCGCTTTAGTTTCCCCATTTTTAAAGGAGGAATAATATTCCCTCCCAAATAGAAATTGGGAGCCAACTAAGATAATGTTTCGGAACTCTTACCATGTTCTATAATATTTTTTCCTACAAGCATCTCCTTCCTCTGATTTCTGTGGTGCCAGGTTGACACCCTTTTTAGATACCTCCCTGCTCATCAATGCTTCTTAGTGGCTTATGGGAGATGTGGGGAGAGGAGTACTATAATATGAGTCCCTTGGGGCCTATTCATTCTGCAAAACCCACATCTTGGGGTGGACTTGTCACTCACTGGTTGTGCAGTAAATGTTGATTGTTAAGGATCTTCTGCTGTCTTCAATCATGGAAACTACAAATGTCCTTGGAAACTCCCAAATCTATTAATGAGTCATTTGGCCTGTTGGTCATCTTTGGGAGACTTTAGACTCTGCCCCTTTAGGAATCCTGGCCATAACCTCACAGTCTCTTTTATAAAATCTAAACTCCCAAAGCAATCTGCCGCCCCCAATATCCATTATATTTTCCTCTGAAGAACTACTTCCTCTAATAAACATGGGATTCGATTTTACTTTTTTAAATTTCATTTTCACCAAAGATTTTGGAACAATATATAAAGGAAGGGATATTCATACCCACTCCTGTGGTATTCAGCCACAGTAAGAATTAGGCAGTCCCAGAACTATAGATTTGCTTTTCTGCTCCTTAAGCCAAATGGCTTTCTTGGTGTTCATGTGAGCCACATGGATGAGAAACCCATTACATTAACTATGTAGTGACCAACAGTGCAGATTAGTCTGGTAGGGCATTTACAGAGAGGCATTCTAGAGGATGATGCCTGAATCAGTATCACTGTGTGCATCTGGTGTTTAGATGATAAACTTTAGACCTGCATTGCTCTTGAGCTAGGCATTTTATCAATATTTCAGTAATGTAAGAACAAAATATCTCAAAGGATTACAAAGAATACAACATTGTTCATTCACAAGACACACAGTTTCACAAAAAAATCATTAGTTCTCAAAGTGTTTTCCTGACCAGAAGCATCAATATCGCCTGGAAACTTTTTAGAAATTAAAATTATCAGACCTCAGAATCAGCATGTCAGCATCATTCTGGTGGCCTGATCTCATGGCATCCTATAAGAGAGATACCATGCCATCCAGTGGAAGCTATCTGCTTGCCAGGATGCCCTTCTAGAACTGAGAAATGGAGCAAAATAACCCCATAGGTGTGAGTCCTGAAGCTCCTGTGAGGTGTGAGTCCTGAAGCTCCTGGTCAACCCCACAAATAGGGGAAGTGAGAGTGTGAATAGTCAGAGAGCACCCTGAAGGTGAGAAAGGAAGGCCAGGGCCTACACTCGGCCTCATTCGGGTTCAGAGCACCCTGCCCAGATGGCACTGCCAGCCCTGGCAAGTTCTAAGCACCAGAAAGGCACTTAGAAAACTTTGAAGAAGAGACTTCAGGGCACAGGAGTCCCTGAGGCTGGGGTTTGGGGAAAGGACAGTGGATGGCATGGAGCCTGGGGCAAAAGCCCTGGTGGCCCAGGTCTAAGCACACTATTGACCTCCGTCTGCAAACTCTCTCCACTTATTGCTAAGCACCAGCCTCTACTTTCCCTTAGGCCAGTCTTTGTATATCCATAGATCCCAGCATAGCATTCTGCACGTAAGAAGAGCTCAATAAAGTTTGTTAACTGTTCCACGCATAAATCTTATGGTTATTTTAATTAAAAGAAAAACTACACTATTTGTGCTCTGAATTAATACCACATGCTGTGGAAAGCTTGTCTGAGTCACAAGGTGATCACAGCAAGTCAACAGCAGACTTGAGATCAGGAGGTTACTAATCAGCTCCTTCTAACTCTGAACACCACTGCTTTCTACTATACCATGTGGCTCCGGGCCCATCAAAAGTCATAAAGACCTGAACTTGGGAAGACTGGATTAGGTGAAAATCAAATAGGGAATGGAGTTAAAAAAGGTCTCTGGTAGAAATCCCTAAAATAAAGAGTATACAACCAAACTATGGCTACAATAGTAGGTCTCCTGGAGGAGAGGGATCATTTGACTTCCTGCAAACTGTTCATCCAGACTGCTGTGGTTTTAAAACAAATCATTTGATACTCCTCCCACAGAAGATGGAGTCTAATTCTCCCTCCTTGATGTGGGCTGGCTTTGGCAACTCATTTCTAATAACTTGAATGTAGCAAAAGAGACAGTATCTTCTGAGGTAGGTTAGAAAAGCAACACAGCTCCCTCCTAGCATTTTCTCTCTCTTGAAGATGTCTTGGGAGTCTCCAATCAACATGTGAAAAAAATCTGGCTACTCTGAAGCCAATCTGCTGGGGAAATCATATAGAAATAGAGAGAGATGGCCATCGGGCACCAATTGTTCCAGACCTCGGTTGTTTGCATCAACCACCAAACACGTGAGTAGGGAACATTCAAATAATTTCATTCCTCCACCTTCAGCTGCCAAAGCTGGTATCAAGTGGCTCAGAGACAGGGTGCTCCCCCTAAGCCCTGGCTAAGTTACAGATTCCTAAGTAGAATATTGGTGTCTTTAGACACTAAGTCTTGAAGTGATTTGTTCCATGGCATTGCATAACTAGAACATAGTCCAAACCAAAGGAGGTAAAACATTCCTGTCAAACAGAGGAGGACAACTGCCAAATATTACTACTTAGAAGGATGGTTTTCAGCATCTATAAATAACACATTTTTGCCTATTTTCTCCAGTAAAGGATATGGACAAGTATACACATTCCTCCCCGCCAGGAACAAAGAGCCAGTAAAATAGGGGAAGTGTTTAGTGCCTATTAGAGCTGCCCATGAAATTTGAACATGTTATTCTAAATGAGATTTTCACATTCATTTCAAAATTACTTGAAATCAATTCAGCATTTTTTCCCCCTCCAGGACTTCTCTTTTGCTGGGATTTTACCAGATTTTCGGGTTGGAGGAAAATTTTACTTTGTGAATATTCCGTTCATGTTATTTGTTTGCTCTACTTAGAAAATCTGTTGATTTTTTTCATATCTCTGTTGATTTTTTTCATATCTCTGGAATATTCTTTGCTGTTCCTAGGGCCTAGCCTGTTGTATCTCATGTAGCTTTTGCTCCCTACTCATATTTTTCCTGTTGATGCCTCTTTTAGAATAATTGACTCTCAGTTTTGGTTTCTCCACTAAACTCTCTTGGATCATTCAAGCATTCTGTATTTTTAAGTCCTCTCTCAGCCCTGTGCCATTCAACCCCCAGGGCCCCTGACCTGGTCTAGCACCCTGGGCATCTGTTCTTTTCTGCCATCATCACTCTCCTGTCTGCATCTTCTTAATTTCTTTCATGAGTAATTACAATGGTCTCCTAACTGGTCTCCTTGTTTCCAATATCTTCCTCCTGAAATCCAGGCACCACGTTGCTGTATATCTTTCTAAAACACCCATCTCATAAAGTCAGGGGTTTAACACCTCCAGAGTCAAGTCTAAGGGCACAACAGCCCAAGGCTATTCCTGACCTAATCACTATGCTCCCCTCCAGGTTCATCACCCCTTTCCTCTCCCCATAGCAAATTTTCTAGTCATACCACTCTGCATATGGTTTCCTAAATACACCATGTTTTTCTGGGCTCCATCATATTTGAAAATAGTGCTCTCTCTCTTCCCCACCCTTCCTGCTGCACAATCACCTGTGGAATCCCTGTTTATCTTACAAAAATGCAACTCAGTTGTTACCTCTTCTAGGACAACTTCCCTGATCCCTCTAGAAAGAGTTACTAGTTCCTCTACCTTGCACATGCTTCTGTTGCTGCACATGTCACAGTGAAGGAATCTGGGTATTTACAAGTCTACCTCCCCTGCTAAACCATTAGCTCCTCGGGAGAAACGGTCCTATTCATCACCTAACAAAAAGCCATCTACACCGAAGAGGCTTAATAAATGCTTTTTCATTACATAGGACAGAATAAAATTAACAGCCAATCAGTGGAAGATTACCTGAATGATAGACCAAATATCTCTTCGAAAAAACAGCCTCTGGAAGCTAGCCAGGCAAACCTAAATGTATAAAGTTTATGTCACAATAACAAAACTTAAACTTGATCCATAGCTCTGTAGAAAGTGACTGAGCTGATTCAGTAAAAAGAGATTACTGGGTATATACCCAAAGGATTATAAATCTATAAAGACACATGCACAGGTATGTTTATTGTGGCATTGTTCACAATAGCGAAGACTTGGAACCAGCCCAAATGTCCATCAATGATAGACTGGATAAAGAAAATGTGGCACATATACACCATGGAATACTATGCAGCCATGAAAAAGGATGAGTTCATGTTCTTTGCCGGGACATGGATGAAGCTGGAAACCATCATTCTCAGCAAACTAACACAAGATCAGAAAACCAAACACCGCATGTTCTCACTCATAAGTGGGAGTTGAACAATGAGAACACATGGACACAGGGAGGGGAACATCACACACTGGGGCCTGTCATGGGGTGGGGGGCTAGAGGAGGAATAGCATTAGGAGAAATATCTAATGTAGATGACGGGTTGATGGGTGCATAAAACCACCATGGCACATGTATACCTATGTAACAAACCTGCATGTTCTGCACATGTACTCCAGAACTTAAAGTATAGTAAGAAAAAAAAGGAGATGAGGAGGTGGAGGGCCAACTCAATATAAACCATCTAAAAAGTAAGTTTTGTTGTTAGCTCATGTAATTCTGGTTAAAATTAACAAGGATTATGAGCTCTAAGAGGTGGAAAGTCATTCCTATCTTGTCCTTAACTCTGGTCCAATCCTTTCTTAGATTACTAGGTCTGAGCTTAATTTTCAAACTTTCATAAAAATGGAATGAAGTCACAAGGGGCCCAAAGAAGAAAAATAGAAATTATTAAGATTTGAAAATAGGAGTGATAAGAAAACATTAAAGATATTAGAGAAACAATTTCACTAGAAGGAATTACCCAAAAATATTACTTAAGAATGTGTGCAAAAGATTAGCTACAAGAAAGTTTATAGAAGCATTATTTTAAATTTAAAAAAAGTAAATTAAAAACAAGTGACCAAAATAGGAGATGATATCTTTACACATCAATACTTTGATAGACAAGATAGGAAAGTATAAGCATGGAACTATGTTCAATGATATAGTTATTGAACATCAGATTATAGTATATGTAGTAAAATTCTATTTTTATACATCTACATATGTATAAGTATGCATAGATAAAAGTCTGAAAGAGAATACAGTAAAACGTTGGCAATGATTATCTCTGGAATTTATTTTTTTCATTTTGCTCATCTACATTTTCCATGTTTTCTAAAATCATCATGTGTTGCTGTATAATTTTTTAAATTTAAAGTAATTTAAATGGTAGAAATTGGCACAAGTTAGCAGTGGATATAATCAGGAAACCTCTATAATCTTAGTTTCCTGGGAGCATAAAGTAAATATATGAGTGAATTAGACATAAAGCCAAAGGTAGGCTAGGGTGAATACAAGGAGATCTCACAATGCCAGGCAAACAAGTTGGGTCATTATTGTGTAAGCAATATGGAACTTTGAAACTTTTTGTTCACAGGAATGGCTCTAATATGGTTGTTATTTAGACAGATATTTGATGGGTAACACTGGGCTTGGTGACTAATTGGGTTGGTAGAAAGACAGGAAAGCAGAAGGCAATGTTTACTACTATAAGGTTTGAAGGCTAAGACATTGGGCAGAAGGTGATGGCTTAAATAGGCTAGAGAAAGAGGAGAGGAAAAAAATTGCAAATGCAGAAGGAAAGCATGAGTGAGCTGGACTCTGGACTTGTGCTCTAGTAGCCAGGCAACAGCTACTGTTGACCAGGGGTCCCCAACCCCCTGGAACCAGTACCTGGCCTGTAAGGAACCAGGTCACACAGCAGGAGGTGAGAGGCAGGCAAACCAGTGAAGCTTCATCTATATTCACAGTTGCCCCCCCATTGCTCACATTACCACCTGAGCTCTGCTTCCTGTCAGATCAGCAGTGGCAGCATTCTCATAAGAGCACAATCCCTTTTGGGAATTGCGCATGCAAGGGATCTAGGTTGAATGCTCCTTATGAGAACCTAATGCCTGATGATCTGTCACTGTCTCCCATCAGCCCCTGATGGCTGTCTAGTTGCAGGAAAACAAGCTCAGAGTTCTCATTGATTCTATATTATAGTGAGTTATATAATTATTTCATTATATATTACAATGTAATAATAATAGAAATAAAGTGCACAATAAATGTAATGTGCTTGAATTATCCCGAAACCATCCCCACCACCCTGGTCCGTGGAAAAATTGTCTTCCAAGAAACCAGTCCATGGTGCCAAAAAGGTTGGGGGCCACTGCTGTTGATTCTTGGGAACTTGATGTGGATCCTTTTTAGAGGACAAAAGAGTGTTAATACATGTGAATTTTACACAATTCTTGTAAACTTCAGATTCCCTAGACCAGTATTACATTTCAGAGACCAAATTTAACAAAGCAACTCTGAATCCACATAAATGTTTAGTAATTTGAGATAAATAAATTAAATGAATGTTGTTAATGTTCTGTTTTGATAGTGTCAAATTTTCCTTTTCACAATGAAGAATTCTTGGAATGAAACCCAGAGAAATATCTGTCAAGGAATCAGAAGAAATAATATAGAAAGTAATTTCTTTAATCTCAAGTATCTAAAACTGAAAAGACATTAAACAATCACAAAAACTGGAGGAAAAAAAAAAGCAAAGGAAAATGAGAAGCATAATACTTTTAATTCTCTTTGTTGATATTTTAAGATAGTTCTTTACTAATTTATTCTCTGTTCTTTTCCAAAGAGATAGCTTGTTTCATCACCTTAATGTATTTATAGTCATTTATAATTATTTCAGAAAAGCTTTTCTGGTTCATTCCAAACTGGATTTTAGTGAGAAAGCACTGAGTAGAATGCTGATGTGTCTTCTCATTGACTTCATGATCTCCAATCCAAAAATTGGTACAATGAAACTTCATTCTGTATAATCACTAACCTCAAAGGACACATTATTGATTAAAGTACGTAAGTCTAGTTTGTACTCCAAATATTTAAAAGAATGAGAGGTGTTCAAACAGAAGAGTCTGTCCACTTATAAAAAAATAGACTAGTAGGTCTATTTTACACTAGACTACTCAAGAAGAAATCTCTCAATGTTCTTTCAAAAAGCCATTTGACATTGATACCCTGTGAGGAAATGACCCACTCACCACTCAACACTATAATGAGGACAGGCAGATTTAAATTTAGAAATTTTAATTCATTTCTTCTCTAACCTTTCCAGGAAGAGAGAAGGCTGCAGAC
Source organism: Hylobates moloch (assembly GCF_009828535.3). NCBI lineage: Eukaryota > Metazoa > Chordata > Mammalia > Primates > Hylobatidae > Hylobates > Hylobates moloch. Next base: position 1,303,156 of record NW_026652319.1, read on the forward strand.
CCACACAGATGTTCAAGCTTTGATTATGAATACCACCCAGTCCTCTTTACATGAGCCAAGCAGATAAATTCATCATCTGGATTGAATAGAGGCATTTTTTAAAAGACAGAACTGCACCCACCCAACATATGTCATCAAAGTATCAGTTTCCAAATGAGATATCAGAGAGAAGAGCTGAGAAGAAGATCTGAGAAGCATTACCCACCAGTGATAGGGAGAAACGCCTTAAGAAATATAGCCAGGCGCGATGATTCATGCCTGTAATCTCAGCACTTTGGGAGGCCGAGGTGGGCAGATCACCTGAGGTCAGGAGTTCAAGACCAGCCTGGCGAACATGGTGAAACCCCATCTCTAGTCTCTACAAAAAGACAAAAAATGAGGCATGATGGCAGTTGCCTGTAATCCCAGCTATTTGAGAGGCTGAGGCAGGAGAATCACTTGAACCGGGGAGGTAGAGGCCACAGTGAGGCAAGATCACACCATTGCACTCCAGCCTGGTCAACACAGCAAGAGTCTGTCTCAAAAAAAAAAATAAATAAATAAATAGAAATGCCATATTACCATTATTCACATTCTATAGATAAGAAACTGAGTCTGAGGGACACAAAATAACTTGAAGTTGCAGAGCCAGTAAGTGGCAGAATCAGAATTCAAATCCATATCTATCTCAGTCTAGACCCTGGAATGTCATTATGAGGCTTATAATATTCTCCTTATATCATTGATTCCTAATAGAGCAGTTGTACTTGAAAACACCTCAAAAGGAACACAGTCCTGTAACTTTACCCGGTGCTGTAATGCTTGCCACAAACTGTATGTCTTTCCACAAGCTGCATCCCCTGCCCCTGCCTAGTAGCTTCTACTTTAGTTTGCCTCCCACTTCTCAGGACCAGAAGAATCATTGAAGTCAAAACTTCTCAGGTCCATCCTGAGTGTCTGTTGGCTAGAACTTGTTGGAAGTGGCTCTCTCAGGCTCCTGTCTTTCATATGATACACAATCTAGTTCACGGTTCCTGTATGCAGAGCAGAGATGCTGAAATTGATCCTCCTTAAGACACATACACAGGCCAGACCTTCATCTGTGCTTGACACCTCTATGCCTGTGATCACCACTTGGCTTGGTCTAAGAGTCCTCAGATTCTTACAACTAGGACCGTTTAGGAGTTCAAGGTCCAAGGACCTTTTGCCAAGCCCCCAGAAGAAGGGCAATGGAGAAAAACTCTAGATGGTTATATAAGCAAAGCAACAGGGTAAATACATGCATGTTCATGGAGTTTTCATTTTATTCAAAGGCTTGGAGAAACAAAATGTGGAAAGTATCTGATAATTTAAAACAATTTTATAAAAGTTGACATGGATATATTACAGACTAAATAAAAATTCACATATATTTTTGAGATAAAACTAGAGAAGCAACAGATATGTCAATGACCTGCTTCAGGCCAGGCTCTCCATCTCCTTACAGGAGTGCATGCCTTCTTCTCCCCCTGCAGAAGTGCCTCAGGGATGAAAGTAGAGAGAACTCTCAGGGCATGCTCAAGGCCATGACTTCTACTCCAGCCATGCGCTTTTTCTGCCCTAAGGAGTTTGCTACATCAAACCTTACAGGGAAAAAAGGCATTGGGTGAATGATTTAGATAAGCTCTCTGCAGGAAGGACCTCTGCTTCTTTTTCTCACAAAGGGAATGGAAAATTTTCAGGAGGAAACTACGGAGTGTGGACTTAAGGGAAAAGAGCCCCTAAGCTGTTCCTGTTCCAGACCTGACTGAAAGAGCCAAGAAAATCCTCAAGGTTTCACACATGGATAGGGTGTCCATTTAGGGCTCTGCATTAATAAGGACAGTTTGATCCAGTTAATTCTTTGTTGTGAGGGGGCTATTCTATGCCCTTTGGAATGTTTAGCAGCATCCCTGGATTCTACCTACAAGATCCTCAGTTGTGACAACCCAAAGTGTCTCTAGACATTGCCAGTGTGCCCAGGGTTGAAAACCACTGAGTTAGGGGAAGAGAGTTGTAGCTTAGCTAATAATCAAATATTTGTTTTCTTAGAGTATCTTCTGTGCTATATATATCACCTAGGACTCAGAGAGGGTGCTATGGCTATAGTAGATGGAGTGAAATTCAGGATGTGATGATTCAGATTCCTATGCTGGCCACCATCCTCAGAACTAACACTACCTGAGCTGAGTACCTCAACAAAAGGCAGAGGGCCATGTACAGCTGCACAGGCTAGGAACTGCACAATTCCAGACAGTGCCCTTCACACAGTTTATGATGTGAAAGGAGCTCCTGGAGTCGTGCAATGAAGCAGCCTTGGATGTTGCAGTGTTTCAGCCATCTGTCTCCTGTCTGTAGAAAATGTCTTGGAAGAAGGAAAAATAAAACTAGTAAACAGTATATATGGGTCAGGAAATCATGAATCACTGTCTCAGCTTTAAAATGCGATACCACTTCCAGATGGCATCACATTCTCGAAAGTTAAAACAGAGCTTCAAATCTGAAAAATCTTGTAAAAAATGTTTCTTTTTAACACTTCTGTTTTGTTGCCAGGACTCTACTGGGTTACTGGAAAGCTGTAGAGAAGCTACATGGTGCAGTGGAGTGAGCTGGGGATTCCCTACGAGGAGGCTAAGATTTGAATCACGTTTCTACACCTAAGAGGTGTTTTGGTCCTTTGACAAGTTACTTAACCCCTGAGCCAGCTTTCTACTGATACATTGAAGAATGATAACAGTTATTCCTGCCCCAGAGTGTTGTGAGGATTAACAAAGAAATGATACCATGAGTGCACACATGTGTTGTAAAGGGTAAAGCAAAACACAAATGCTGCTCAATTTTACAGATAGATGGGGTCACTCGATAGCTTGCTGAAGATTTGAAACTGTTCTTTCAGAAGTCAAAGACATTTATATTTTAAAAGGTGTTCATTTTTAACATTTTTTGACATCTTCTCACCCATGTAATTTTACGTACCATTGTTCACAGCTTGTATTATTTTATGCTTATAGGTTATAGAGGTTATCTTATTGACGGAGAGTTAGTCTAATCACTGAAATATTGAAAGAAAATAGCACTTTATAGAACCTTGTTCAAAGTTTACCCAAAAGAAAGTACAATTTTCTGCCCTTAGCTTAATAATACATTTTTTCTAATTACAAAAGCAAGATATATGATCATTCATTCTTCTTTTCTCTACCAAAAAGTAAAGTTATTTAAACTCTAGAAATATGTTAACAGTTATATAATATTCTGCAAATGAATGTTCCATATTTATGAACTATTATCTCACCAACTTTTTATTTTTACCTTATATCCATCTATTTTTTTAAATTCCAAATTCCTGGAAGTAGAATTATAAAATTAAAGAGTTTGAATTTTTTTTTTTTTGAGACAGGGTCTCACTCTGTCACCCAAGCTGGAATTGTGCAGTGGTGAAATCATAGCTCACCACAGCCTTGACTTCTCTGGGGAGGATCAAGCAATCCTCCTGCCCCAGCTTCCTGAGCAACTGCACCTACAGGCAAGCACCACCATGCCCAGCTAATTTTTTCTAGTTTTCATAGAGATGGGGTCTCATTATGTTGCCCAAGCTGGTCTCAAACTCCTTGGCTCAAGCAATCGTCCCATCTTGGCCTCCCAAAATACTAGGATTGCAAACGTGAGCCACTGTACCTGGCCTGAATTTTTTCAAAGATCCTGGCTTCCATTTGCCTTCCAGAAAGAATTATATCAATTTGCACACATTTCAGCAATATGAGAATGTACCTAAATATTTTTAATACATTTATTCTCCTAATTTGCATATATTTGATTTATGATTTTATTAGTCATTAGTATCTCTTCTTATGTTTACGTGCTCTGCATATTTATTTTATGGGTCATTTGTGTTTATAACTGATTTTTATGAATCTTTATATATTAAGTATATTAATCATTTGTCTCTCATATTTGGGTAATGGGCTTCACAGCCTATTTTTTTTTAGTTCAATATTATGTGCTTTCTTAACACTAAAAAGTTTAGTTTTGATGTAATCAAAACTATTGCTATTTTTCCTGTGATTTTTTTCTATTGCTTTTAAGTTAGAAAACCGTTTTTTATCCTGGGATCAAACATTTAAAATCACCTCTGTGATCTTTATGCTTTGCATAGTTTTATTTTTTTTTTGACACCTAAAATTCACGTTGGCTTATTGCACCAAGCAAGAGAGGATTCCAAAACAGATAAATACAAACAAAATGGTAAAAAAAAAAATCTAAATTCTTGTCTTTGAATACAAAAGTAAGCTCTATAAATTCAGAGTAGAAGCAGCAATCTTGAAGGCAAAGTCCTTTAGATTTTTTAAGAGCTGAATATTTCAAGAGGTAAAAGCTTTGGGTTCAAAGAGCAAAAGCCTGAAAGACTTGGGGCACAGATTTTAAATCATGAACCAGACAGCAGAGAAGCACCAGAGAGATCTCATAAGAGTAGAAATAAGAAGTTTCTCTGAACTGTGAGGAGCTCGAAGACAATCACAAGAGTAGCAAGATATGGCTGGGCATGGTGGCTAGCGTCTGTAATCCTAGCACTTTGGGAGGCTGAGGTGAGCAGATCACCTGAGGTCTGGAGTTCCAGACCAGCCTGGCCAACATGGTGAAACCCCATCTCCACTAAAAATACAAAATTAGCCAGATGTGGTGGCACATGCCTGTAATCCCAGCTACTCGGGAGGCTGAGGCAGGAGAATCGCTTGAACCAGGAGGTGGAAGTTGCAGTGAGCCGAGATTGCACCATTTTACTCCAGCCTGGGCAAGAAGAGCGAAACCCCATCTCAAAAAAAAAAAAACAAAAAAAATGAGTAGCGAGACAGAAGCAAACAGCAAATTCTCCAAGGATTCAGGTTTGCAGTGCCCAGGGCCACTTGGGGCAGCCACAGTAGAGTAGAAATGGCAGCACTGTCAGTTTAAGAATAGCAACCAACCCAAATGTCCAACAACGATAAACTGGATTAAGAAAATGTGGCACATATACATCATGGAATACCATGCAGCCATAAAAAATGATAAGCTCATGTCCTTTGTAGGGACATGGATGAAACTGGAAACCATCATTCTCAGCAAACTATTGCAAGGGCAAAAAAACAAACACCGCATGTCCTCACTCATAGGTGGGAACTGAACAATGAGAACACATGGACACAGGAAGGGGAACATCACACTCCGGGGACTGTTGTGGGGTGGGGGGAGGGGGGAGGGATAGCATTAGGAGATATACCTAATGCTAAATGAAGAGTTAATGGGTGCAGGACACCAACATGGCACATGTATACATATGTAACAAACCTGCACGTTGTGCACATGTACCCTAAAACTTAAAGTATAATAATAATTAAAAAAAAAAAGAATAGCATCCCCCACAAATGCTCCTGGATGGGGTGAAAGAGAGATTTGGATACCTTCCATTGGCTTCTGAGGGATGTGCTGAAAAGATTTGAGAATCAAAGGCCAGCGTGGCTGCTGAGGGCTCGCTGCTGTTTCGGCAAGGGTGGCCTGCAGCAGGGGCTGTGGGATGGACAGCCAGGCCAGGTGCCAGCTGCAGTGAGGTTGGCCCAAGTCAAAAGAGGGACAGCGCCCCTCATGGAAGAGTCGCTGTTTCTGGGAGGACAGAGCATAGCTTCCTCCGCCAGGGACACATGGAGCAGATGCTGTGGACAGATAAATCAACCACCCACACTGGCAGTGCAAACTCCGTCATAATGAAGCCAACAGGACAGAGGATGAGCTTAGATCTGGGCCTCTGTCCCCCGAGGCCATGCCCATGCCTGAGAGAAGTTTGTGGTCCCAGTGTGAAGGAAAAGTAGAGGGAGTAAAATCCCTAAGAGACCGAGTTTATATGAAAAGTGATTGAATTACCTAGTAGTAACCAGATTACATTTTCTACTCTCAGAGAAAACAGAAACTTATAAGCCATATTAATTATTATAATTGTCACATAATGGTACGTGAATATAAAAGGTATAAATATACAGTTAAGTATATTCAACATATATTATAATTATGTATAATATGGGATTAATATATATGCCTCTTTTCCACTGATTTGGGACACCACCTTCATCCTGTGTCAAATATGATGCATACTGACATCTGTTTCTCAGGTTGATTCCATTCATCTGTCTACTAGCTAAGATGATATTTAGCAGGTCTAGGCCCAGAAACTCAGGTTTGCTCGGTCTTGCAGCTTTCATTTTGATTGTATTCTGATTCTGTATTTTCCTACAGTCCTTTTCCTAGAAGCTGCCCACTCCCTAAATCCTGTAGGGTTTTCAGGTATCCTCCATTAATAAGCCTACATCATCCTCGCATCCTCAGCAACTGTGTATCTGTTGATTGACAATGATCAGCGGTGTGCTGAAACCAGCTCCTACCAGACCACAAGAGCCACTTCCGTGCATCTCCTCCCAATTCCACATTCAGTAATGTCACATTGATACTTTGATACTTGCTATGGTGAAAGTATTTACACCACAGAAATCAGCAGATGCTATAAATGTGGACTTTTGTTTTTAGAGAGCCAGCTTGCCAGCATACCATGGATTAGAAAGTCTCTGAAAGGCCCCAAGGTCCAGGACTCTTCAGCAGAACTAACTATACTATAACAAATGTATTAAAAATCTAAAATGAATGGTATAATTATCTGAATACTTAGTTTTACTGCATCAACACCCCGATAAAAATGTAATTTGAAACTGTGTGAGCTAAGGTGTTCTGTGTATAGTCCTTTTTTCTCTTTCTCTCCTTGATAGGATTCTTGAAGACTACTAAATATTGGATATCATCTGCATTAAAATCAGGAGGAAAAACAAGTTTTGACCTAGAACAATGTGATACTTTGGATTGTAAAAGAGGAATAAATAACATCTTGTATCAGATTCTGTCCCAGGAGGTCTTGCGTTATGAAATATAACTGCTTCAACAATTAGTACCTCTGCCCCTGGGAGATCTGGTTCTTGTTCTGCTACTCCCAGAGCAAGACCTGCAAAACCAATTGGTCAATAGCCTGTGTCAGATCAAAACCCTCTCTTGCCTTCCCTGGAAAAGCCTAGACAGGCTTCAGTTAGAATCACCGCAGACAGCCTTATCTATCTGGAGCACAAAGCCAACCAAAGGTAGCCCTGCACCGTGGGCCTGTGTGTGAGTGGGGACCTTGCACAGCCATCAGAAGACTCCACAGTGGTGGGCTCTCCATCTTTTCAGTTTCAAATATTCCTCACTCATCATGGCCCTCTAGTGAGGCAGCTCCTTCAAACACCCACACCTTTATCCAGTCTCTACGGACAACACAGTTCCTCAAAATTCATCTCTAAAATCATAGACTAGTAGACTCAGCAAGAGTCTCAGCGGTATTTTGCTTTCGTTTTCCTTTTACAGATAAGGCCCAGAGAAAGGTGGTCACTTGCCCAAAGTAATAGCAGATCCCTGGCAAAGGTAGAACAGGAATTCAGGACTGCCGAGTCCCAGCCCAGGGCCCTTTCTACTGAAATTCTGCCCTTCTCTCTTCCACTATCTCCCTTGGAGGTGGAAGGGAGAAGTAGCACCCTTGGGGGAAGAGAAGCAGCATCTTTACTACCTGTGTTCTATAGCAGTCACAGGTTTTGGGGATCCCTAAATCCATGAGAATGTCAAGGGTCCCCCAGAAGCTTAACTAATGCACAAAGATTTCATAGAATTTAATTTTTAGGGTGACTATTCCTTTTATTTAACTGATTGAGTCATTTTTCTCAAACTTTCTAATATCTCCCCCAAATAATAGCTGAATTACAAAGCCACAAAATGGAGAGTATTTAATCAAGTGCTTCCTTTTAGAAATAATTCAAGGAAAAATAAATAAGATGTCTTACTTCATTCACCTAATTGCGTTAATCTCCCAATAGGCCCTCCTTCCATTATGCAAGTAACAGAAAAGAAAACAGAATCCTCTGTTTTTCAGTGTGAATAATAAATCATTTCTAAACAACAGACCTTAAGGAATCATTTCACCCTCAAGCTAGCTAGCTCAAGCTTTAAAAAAAAGAGTGTTACATTACTTAATTTTTTTTCAAATTTCTTTTTAGAACATACATCATAAATTATAAAAATAGACTTTCATGTGTGGCAATACTAACATTTTAATGGAAGAATAGTGAGTCTATGCCTTCATTTCTTTACTATTTGACTTATATTTAGACTATTCCCATTGTCTGAATGGGATAAGCTAAGCTGGTTCATTTTTATATCATATACAGAATTGCCAAATTACAATACTACATTCTGCGTGGTGTGTGTGTGTGTGTGTGTGTGTGTACATGTGTGTTAGAAGTCCCAGAAAACTGTCTCCCTCACCTTACAGACAAGAGAAATGAAACAAGGTGAGGTCATGGGCACACCCAAAGTCATGGAGCTAATTAGCCTCAAAGCCAGAAATAGAACCTACATCTCCTGACTCCCCAGAATGCATGCTGCTGATCATTCTCACAGAGTAAATAAAGCATCCTTCATCATCAATTTCCATTAGTTTTCACTTGCTATAGGAAAATTATAGTACCACTATTTCTAATAAATGTTTAGCCCTCATAATTATACACCCTTTCTTTTTACATTGTGTAACATCAGAATAGATATACCTTGTCAATGACTCTTCTTCACCTTTAAAATATCACAGTTGTTATAGGGCAGAGGGAATAGAGCCCAGGTTTAGGAGTCAGAAACAGAATTTAAACCCCAATTCTGCTGTTTATAAGATTGGTAAAGTTGTGTAAGTTACTTGAGATACTTAAGTCTTTTGAGACTTCATTTTCTCATCCAAAAATACGATAATTAATAACTACTTTTGTAAGATTAGTGCAAATCCCCAAAGATAGTGTCTGGATTTGTGGGAGGGGTGTCTTTTTTGATATTTGAAATCTACCAATTTTCTGGTCTAAATTTATTAACTCATTAAATATTTATTAGGCACGTTTTATATGCCACACATTGTTCTGGGTGCTGGAGATACAATAGTGAACAAGGCAGACAATATTCTGCCCTCTTTCTGGTAAAGGGAAGACAGGCAACATAAAAATAAGAATATATATAAGGAAACAGTATAACATACTTAAGTAAACAACATAATGTCACAGAGGATAGAAGTTCCTATGAAGGAAATAGCAGGATGCTGGAAACTCTTGGGATGGGGAAGGGTTGTAACTTAGTAGTTAAGGAAGGCCACTCTGAGGGAATGACATTTGACTTGAAACCTAAAATATGAGATATTTTTTCTCCCTGGGAAAAGCTGGAGAAAAAACATCTCAGGTACAAGAAGAGCAAATGCAAAGAATAAAAGCAAGAATAAAGTTGACATATTTAAGAAACGAGAAACAACTAGAGAATGGTCTGAGAAGACAGAAAGTGTTGGGCAAAGTCCAGATCTTTAGGAATTTTTAGGCTACAGAAAAAGGTTTGGATCTAATTCTGTGAGTGGTGAGAAGTTGTGGAAGGGTTTTAAGGAAGAGAAGGCATGATTAGGCTATTTTAGCTCTCAGACTACTATATGGGAAAGACTATTAGGAGACATTAATGGAGCAGGGATGCCAACAGGAGGTTACTGTTGCTGTCCAGAATAGAGGTCATGGTGCCTTGGACTCAGATGATGGCAAGTAAGATGGAGAGAGGCGGCTGCATATCAGATGTGTTTCAGAGACATCACAGACAGAACTTTCTGATGAATTGGCTGTGTGATGTGGATGAACAAAAGGAATCAAAATGACACATGAGTTTTTGGCTTGAGCAACAGGGTAATTATACTTGGAAGGAAAAGATGGTGGGCAAAGGGTTTGAGAGGATGGAAGTCAAGAGAAGTATTCTGGACATGCAAAAGTTTAGCTGCCCATTGCACATCCAAGTGGAAATGCTAAGAAGGTAGATGGATATATATTACCAGAATTCCAGAGAGTTTAAAGGTACAGATTTGGGTGATACTGGTATGCATATGGTACGTAAAGCCACAGAACAGGATAAGAACACCTAAGGAAACAGAATACATAGAAAAGAGAACGTGGTTTAGTGCTAAGTACTCCACCACTATAGGTTGGGGAGAGTGGAGAGGAGTCTGCAACATAGACTGAAAGAGAGGGACCCCTGCCATGGTGGGAAAACTAGAAAATTGTGGTATCTCTAAAATGGAGTGAGACATTACAAAAACAGCAGCACTATCTTGTTTAAGGAATTTGTTCCTTTCTATGTCAACTATACACAGTTTATGGAGAGGATGTTTCACATGGGATTCTTCACACTGTTTGCAGAACACAGTGAGAACCTACATTTCATCCTTTCTACTTGCAGATCCTGGACACACCAATGCTGCTGTACCAGTGAGGGACTGGTTTCACTAGTTATTTCAACAGAGAGAATTTAATGTAAAGAATTGTTAACTCGGCTGGGTGTGTTGGCTCACGCCTGTAATCCCAGCACTTTGGGAGGCTGAGGCGGGTGGATCACAAGGTCAGGAGATCAAGGCCATCTTGGTGAAACTCATCTCTACTAAAAACACAAAAAATTAGCTGGGTGTGGTGCCTGGCGCCTGTAGTCCCAGCTACTCAGGAGGCTGAGGCAGGAGAATGGCATGAACCCAGGAAGGTGGAGCTTGCAGTGAGCCGAGATCAGGCCACTGCACTCCATCCTGGGTGACAGAGCGAGACTCCAGCTCAAAAAAAAAAAAAATTGTTAACTCGATACTGAAAAATTGTCTTAGAGAAAGCAAGCACTCTTAAAGGAAGCAAATACAGTAAGAAGCTACCACCTGGAGGCCTTAAGGGTATGAAGGAAAGAGGTTGGAATTATTAATATGTAGACAATTAGAGGAGGGGCTCCTTGGAGCTGAGCCTCATGCCTCTGAGGAGTAGGTACTGCTGGCTGCTGCTAGTGCTCCTGAGTTCAGAAATGAGACTCACACAGGACCCAGATCTCAAGTTAGGGATATCAGCTAGCTGGTACTGGTGTCTCTGAGAGCATACAATAAAACTGAGTTTGCTTGTATTAGAAAAACTGCAAACTGAACTCAACTGCTACTAAGGGAATAAACTCTCCCTGCCAGGGTAAAGATGTGTTGCTAGGATGATGTTCTCAGAATCAGAAAGCAAGCAGAAAGCAAGTCTTTCTCCCTTCTCCAACTACCAGGCATCCCCTAATGACAGAGTGTAGCAGAGAGCCAGCTAGCAAAGCAGAAAGGGGTTAGCAGTCCCAGCCCCAGTGTCACAGAACAAACAAGCATGGTTTGGGATCATATATATATACATATATATATACACACACACTTTAAGTTCTGGGTTACATGTGCAGAACATGCAGTTTTGTTACATAGGTATACACATGCCCTGGTGGTTTGCTGCACCCATCAACCCATCACCTACATTAGGTATTTCTCCTAATGTTATCCCTTCCCTAGTCCCCCACCCGCCAACAGGCCCCTGTGTCTGATGTTCCCCTCCCTGTGCCCATGTGTTCTCATTGTCCAACTCCCACTTATGATGAGAACATGCAGTGTTTAGTTTTCTGATCTTGTGATAGTTTGCTGAGAATGATGGTTTCCAGCTTCATCCATGTCCTTGCAAAGGACATGAACTCATCCTTTTTTATGGCTGCATAGTATTCCATGGTGTATATGTGCCACATTTTCTTTATCCAGTCTATCACTGATGGATTTGTGTTGTTTCCAAGTCTTTGCTATTGTGAATAGTACCACAATAAACATACGTGTACATGTGTCTTTATCATAGAATGATTTATAATCCTTTGGATATAAGCCTAGTAATGGAATTGCTGGGTCAAATGGTATTTCCAGTTCTAAATCCTTGAGGAATCGCCACGCTATCTTCCACAATGGTTAAACTAATTTACACTCCCACCAACAGTGTAAAAGTGTTCCTATTTTTCCACAACCTCTCCAGCATCTGTTGTTTCCTGACTTTTTAATGATCGTCATTCTAACTGGCGTAAGATGGTATCTCATTGTGGTTTTGATTTGCATTTCTCTAATGACCAGTGATGATGAGCATTTTTTCATATGTTTGTTGGCTGCATAAATGTCTTCTTTTGAGAAATGTCTGTTCATAACCCTTGCCCATTTTTTGATGGGGTTGTTTTTTTCTTGCAAATTTGTTTAAGTTCCTTATAGATTCTGGATATTAGCCCTTTGTCAGATGGATAGATTGCAAAAATTTTCTCCCATTCTGAAATATGGGACTATGTTAAAAGACCAAATCTACGTTTGATTGGTGTACCTGAAAGTGACAGTTTTGGATCTTAAAGACAATATTTTAATAACTGCCATAGAAACGTCCTGAGAAAGCTAATCACTTGGCTCCTTTTAATCATAAGGCAAGGTGACTCAGCCCTCTGTTTTTCCATGCAAATTTGAGAAGTGCAACACTTTCCAACTACTGCTTTGAGTTTTAAGTCCTTTGCTGAGAAACACCAATTACTCAAAACAGAGCACACCTGTATGGTTTATTTTATTTTTTCCAAAAAAAAAAAAACTCTCTATGGGTCTGTTTATCTGGAAGTATTTTAATATTGAAATATTTTAATCAAATGCCATGTGAGAAGAGGAGAGGAGATTAAGAGATTCAGAAGGCAAGACAGGCCAGTGGGGAAAGGACTGTGAAAGAACCTTTGGGAACTGACAGTGAAGAAGAACTTTGGGAGGAGAACCAAAGTCTCTTTGGAGGATTCTTCTTAAATCTTACCAAGAAGTATGCAAAGACTAGTCTAGTAAATCTCCTAACAAAATCTGCATTAAAATTTTCAACACTCACAGATGTTTTATGGACTTGGATTTTATTAATAGTAGTAAAATAGATAATGTATGCATTTGGTACAAAAGACAAAACAAAAGTATACATTATAATAATTACGTCTTTCTCCCACTCTATCCTCCAGCCAATAAGCTCCCCTCCCGAAAGATACGAACAGATGCCATTTTTATTTGTCCTTTAACAAACATTCCACTTGTTATTTTTATTATTATCATGGATCTATTTTGTTCTTTTTATAGCTACATAATATTCCACAATATGGCTATGGCTGTGACATAATAAATTATTAATATTTAAATATGATGGGTATTTGGGTGGTTTACAATTCTTTTACTGTCATAAATAATGCTAGAGTGACTTTTCTTGTATATATATATATATAATTTTGTATATATCTATCAACACATTGCTGTTGGTAGCATAAAATGCACAATATTTATTTAGAAGAATTTGGCCATATTTTCAAAATTAAAGTGTACGATATAAACCCAGAAGATTTACTTCTAGAATTTTAACATACATATAATTGTATATGTATGTTGTATTGTATATGGATAAAATACAGTATGTATGGGAGGGAGTCATTCTGCTTGATAAAAGGAGAGAGAAGAGTCAGGAGGACTTTCTCTCACAGCTTAGGCACAAGCTCAGTCACAGAGGGGTAGAGCACCGAGAGGGCTCCTAGGGTCCATGATTCCAGGACCTCTTCTGGTCCAAGGCCAGAATAGAGTTTAACGGCCAGAAAACAGAGCCCCAGGCCTGGCAGCATTCACCACAAGCTGACTGAAGAGCCTTGGGGAATCAAATGGACATCACCAATAGTCAGGTAGCACTAACTGTGCACCTTGTTTGGTGGTAGCCATAGAGAGACTCCTCTGCTTCTGGAAAGGGGAGGGAAGGGTATGAAGGACTTTGTCTTGTGACTTGAGTGTCAGTATATGGAACTCCACCCAACACCGGAGCAGCAAGATACACAAAGCAAGTATTATTAAAGAGAGGGAGACCCTAATACAATACAATAAGACTGCAGCATCCCACTTTCAGCATTGGACAGATCTCCCAGACAGAAAATCAGCAAAGAAACATCAGACTTAATCTGCACTACAGACCAAATAGACCCGATCAATATTTACAGAACATTTCATTTAATGGCTGCAGAATACACATTTTTCTCCTCAGCACATGGATCATTCTTGAGGATAGACACTATATGTTAGCCCACAAAACAAGCCTTTAAAAAACCCAAAAATAATTAAAATTATATCAGGTATCTTCTCTGACCACAATGGAATGAAACTAGAAGTCAGTAACAACAGGAATTTTGGAAATTAAGTAAAATCATGAAAATTAAACAATATGCTCCTGAATGATCAGTAGGTTAATGAAGAAATTAAGAAGGAAATTTTAAAATTTCTTGAAACAAATAATAATGGAAACAAAAGATACCCAAATGTATGGCATACACCAAAAGCACAACTAAGAGGAAAGGTTATAGATACTAAGTGCCTGTATTTAAAAAGTAGAAGAACTTCAAATAAACAACCTCACAATGCATCTTAAAATACTAGAAAAGCAAGAGCAATCCAAACCCAAAATTAATAGAAGGAAAGAAATAATAAAGATCAGTGCAGAAATAAATGAAATTAAAATAAAGAAAACAATACAAAAGACCAACCCCAAACAATTAGTTCTTTTAAAAGATAAAATCAACACACCCTTGGCCAGACTAACTAAGAAAAAAAAGAGAGAAGATCAAAATACATAAAATCAGAAACATAAGAGGAGATGTTGTAACTGATACTACAGAAATGCAAAGGATCATTAGAGGCTACTTTGAGCAACTGTACATCAATAAATTGGGAAACCTAGAAGAAATGGATAAATTCCTAGACACAACCTACCAAGATTGAACAATGAAGAAATCCAAAACCTGAACAGTTCAATAACAAATACTGAGATCGAACCATAATAAAAAGTCTCCCAGCAAAGAAGAGCCCAGGACCTAAGGGCCTCACTGCTGAATTTTACCAAACATTTAAAGAACTAATGCCAATCCTACTCAAACTATTCTGAAAAATAGAGGAGAACATACTTTCAAACTTATTCTATGAGGCCAGTATGACCCTGATACCAAAACCAGACAAAGAAACGTTAAAAAAGAAAAATAAAAATAAAGACTATAGGCCAATATCCCTGATGAACATTTATGCAAAAGTCCTCAACCAAATACTAGCAAACTGAATTCAGCAACACATTAAAAAGTCAAATTATCCTTGTTCATAAATGATATGATTTAATAGTTGGAAGAACATAAAGACTCTACAAAAAAACTATTAGAAGTGATAGGCTGGGCGCGGTGGCTCACGCTTGTAATCCCAGCACTTTGGGAGGCCAAGGCGGGCAGATCACCAGGTCAGGAGATCGAGACCATGGTGAAACACCGTCTCTACTAAAAATACAAAAAAAAAAAAATTAGCCGGGCGCAGTGGCGGGTGCCTATAGTCCCAGCTACTCGGAGAGGCTGAGGCAGGAGAATGGCGTGAACCCGGGAGGCGGAGCTTACAGTGAGCCAAGATTGCGCCACTGCACTCCAGCCTGGGTGACAGAGCAAGACTCCGTCTCAAAAAAAAAAAAAAAAAAAAAGAAAATGTAGTACACATACACAATGGAGTAGTATTCCGCCATAAAAAAGAACGAGATCCTGTCATTTGCAATAACATGGATGGAACTAGAGGTCAGTATGTTAAGCGAAATAAGCCAGGCACAGAAAGACAAGCTTCACATGTTCTCACTTATTTGTGGAAGCTAAAAATTACAGTTGAACTCATGGAGATAGAGCATAGAATGATGGTTACCAGAGGCTGGTAAGGGTAGTGAGCCCGGGGGTGGGGGCAGACGGGGGATGGTTAATGGGTACAAAAATATAGTTAGTTAGAATAAGTAAGACCGAGTATTTGATAGTACAACAGGGTGACTATAGTCAACAACAATTTATTGCACATTTTTAAATAACTAAAAGAGTATAAATAGATTGTTTGTAACACAAAGAAAGGATTAATACTTGAGGTGATGGATATTTTGTTTACCCTAATGTGATGTGATTATTACACATTATATGCTTGTATCTTATGTACCCCATAAATATATACATGTACTATGTATGCACAAAAATAAAAAATAAAACAAATAATATTGTGTGACCTGTGAAAAGTATATGAAATCAACATATTAGTGTCCAGAAATAAAGTGTAATCAGAACACAGCCATGCTTATTTATATTACATATTGTCTATGGCAGCTTTCACTCTACAATTGCAAATTTGAGTAGTTGTGACAGAAACTATATGGCCTACAAAGCCTAAAATACTATCTGGCCCTTTACAGGAAAGGTGTGCTGCCCCCATTGACTGTAGCAAATGCTGCTATTGCACTATCCTCATCCTCTTGGCCCTCTCGGGAGGACCTCTGTTGACTGCTCTCGACAATGCCAATGGCTTCCTGTGCCTGTCTGCCTTAGGATGCTCTCTGCCACGGACCAGTCAGGCCACAGAAGTTGATGCCCCAGGAGCCACATTTAACCAGTAAGGAATGGGAGTTCATGGATAAATAACTGAGCTTTTCCTCTCCTTTGTATATCAATTCTGAGAGGTGTTCTACACAGTTTATCAGAGTGTTCCCAGGGGAGGTGAGCCCCAGCTGTCTAAGCAGTATCCCACTCACAGATGTACTCATATTGGTTTCCTACCCTGTCTTTCTTTCCTATTGCTTCACATTGCCTCCTGGAATCTCCTCCCAAATAAGTTCCTCTTCCCCACCCAAGTCTTAGTCTTAGGGATTGTTTTTAGGAGGGTTGCCATTCCAATTATTTCTCTCCATTTCTCCCATGAATAGAGTTTTAACTGCTGAGAGCAACCCAGCTTTAGACTACAATTCCCAAAGTCTCTTATGGCTAGCTATGGCCATGTGCCTAATTTCTCACTATTGGATTCCAAGAGGAAATTATACAGGCTACTTCTATCTCATTTGATTAAAAAGACATGTCTGGCCCTGGGCTTTTTAACTGGGCTTGGACATTTTAGGGTGCATTTCAACCCCTAAACTGGAGTTAAAATGCACAAAGCAGCAACTCAGATTTAGCCATGTGAATGAGAATAACACCCTAGAAAATGATAGAGCAAGAAGATGGGAGAAACCCGGGTCCACAAATAGCTTCATGGAACCTAGTCCTAGGCCAGCTAGAATGTTTTGTGAAAAAGCAATAAACTTCTACCTAACTTGATCCTTCATTCTACTTGGGGTCTCTTTATTATACCAATTTAACTTCAATTAATATACTAAGAAAAATTACTTAGAAAAATTTAAGGAAAAATTGCTGTTCACAATAACAACCAAAGCTTTAAAATGCCTAATAATAAACTCAACATAAAATGTGCAAGACACAAATGAAGGAAGTTATAATACTTTGAAGTTGAAGAACTTGTAGAGACATTAATAAGTAGGCATACCATATTTTGGGTAAAAAGTTTTTCTATTTGAAGGATATGAGTTCCACAGATTTAATCTTAAATGTAATGCAATGGCACTTAAATACCCAAAAATATTTCTTAAAATAGAACCTAACTAAATAATTTAAAAATTTATCAGTTTAGAAAAACTTTAGAATAACAAGAATTTTTTTAAGAGATGAGGTCTTGCTCTGTTGCCCAGGTTGGAGTGCAGTTGCACAATCATAGCTCACTGCAGCCTCAAACTCCTGGGCTCAAGCAATCCTCCTGCCTCAGCCTCCCAAGTAGCTGGGACTATAGTTGCACACCAACTTTCCCAGTTAATTCACTTTATTTGTACAGACAAGGTCTCATTATGTTGGCCAGGCAAACTTCTGGCTTCAAGTAATCCTCTCGCCTCGGCCTCCCAAAGTGCTGAGATTTCAGGCATGAGCCACTGTGCCCAGCCTAACTAGAACTTTCTGGCAAAGAATAAACATGATGACAGATGTATTGTGTCAGTGCTCATTTTCAGAAAACAGAATCTATCTAATTAGCATAAGAAGAATCATTCTAGATATGAAGTACAGTTCCAGAACCATTGGGAAAGCGAACAAAACAGAACTTAGGCTGAGTTTCCAGGAACATCTCCCAAAGCCTCAACCAGGCCACCAAGAGAGCAGCTGCACCTCACAGAATCGGGAAGTGACTGGGTGCATAATGCCTCCCATTTGTCACAATCCGTATCAAGGTGGAGCCAGACAAGGGCACCTCCACCACAGTTGTGGTAGAAAACTCAGATGCACCCTCCTCTGTGCTTGCCAGCAGATGGCAAAGAGCAGCCTCCAAAACACTGTGTTCCATTTTCTCCTTCCAAATATTAAATCTCAAACAGAACTGCAACTGCAAGAGAAGCTGTGCAGTGTAGCTTTTAGCCTTCTCACATTTGAAAGGAACTGGATTAAATGTTGAACAAGCCCCTCTGCAGAAACTGCCATAGTAGAATTCCACCACAGGAGGAATCCTGTCCCTCAAAGGGACAAAAGTCAGTATCCAAAAACATGATCATTAATATATGAACATTTGGTAAAAGATAAATATGGCATCTCAAAGAAGTGAAAAAAGTATGACACATTTAATTAAATAAGTGTTGGAACAACTGGTAAGCCATTTATACAATTATAAAGCTACATCTTTCACACACCATGCAGAAAGAGCAATTCCAGATGGATTAAAAAACTAAATGTTGAAAAGCAAAAATATAAAAGTATAAGAAAAAATATAAGATAATATTTGTATTGCCTTGGAGTGAAAAAGGCCCTCTTAAGTGAGCTACAGACCCAGAAATCATAAAAGAAAAAAAACCTGACATATGTGACTCTACAATATTTAAAATTTCTACACCCTGAAGCCCACCATATTAAATTAAGATGAGTAACATACTGGGAGAAAATAGTTACAACATACACAAGATTAATAACTTCATTACCTAGAGATTACTTACAAATCAAATAAGAGCAGCTAAATAACCAATGTAAAAATTTACAAAAGATATATGGAGGTAATTATCAAAAAAATACAAATATAGTCATTCATCGCTTAATGAAAACAACCCCAATAGTCCCATAGACCAGCAGTCCCCAACCTTTTTGGCACCAGGGACTGATTTTGTGGAAGACAACGTTTCCACAGACAGGAAGGGGGGTTGAAGGGGTTGGGGTGGAGGTGGAGGGATGGTTTTATGATGACTCAAGCACATTAAATGTATTTTTAAATTCTCATAAGGATTGAGCAACCTAGACCCCTAGCATGCACAGTTCACAATAGGGTTTGCTAGGTTCTCTCTTATGAGAATCTAATGCTACTGCTGATAGGACAGGAGGTGGAGCTCAGGCAGTAATGCTGGCTTGCCTGCTGCTCACCTCCTGCTGTGCAGCCTGGTTCCTAACAGGCCACTGACTGGTACTGGTCCACAGGGTGGAGACAGTGAGTTGGAGATCCCTCACACAGACAGTTATTTTGGATAAACTGACCTACCAGTCTTAAAGCTTAAACCTTACAGCTTACATTTGTTTTATCTGAGTTCCTTCCTCAAGAAAGGACCCCCTAGGCTTCTCAAAAAGTATCAAAGAACTGAAACTCACCAGGTCACTGCATCCAATGAGATGCCAGACCCCTCATTTTGTTTCCTTACACTTCTCTAGTTCCTGTTTTCCAACACATTGCTACATTTCTTCCCTGCTATATAAAGCCCTAATTTTATTGGGTCAGGGAGATGGATTTGAGACTGATCTCTCATCTCCTCGACTGCAGCACCCAATAAAGCCTTCTTCCTTGGCAATATTTGTCTCAGTCATTGGCTTGCTGTGCAGCCAGCAGCAGGAACTAGACCAAACCGCTGGCATTCAGTAACATTAACAACAGGGGTCCACCGTAAGAAATGTGTCATTAGGCAATTTTGTTATTGTGTGAACCTCATAGAGTGTACTTACACAAACCTAGATGGTATATTGCCTACTGTACACTTAGGCTGTAGGGCATAGCCTATTGCTCCTAGGCTACAAATCTGGAAAGCATATTATTATACTGAATATTGTAGGCAATTATAACATAATGGTAAGTATGTGTGTATCTAAACATAGAAAAGGTAATGTGTTGCACTAAGACATTATGTCACTAGGTAAAAGGAACTTTTCAGATCCATTATAATCTTACAGGGCTACTGTCTAACATATAGTTCATCATCGACAAAAACATCATTATGCAGTGCATTACTATGGTTAATACATATATTCAGCTTCACTAGTAACCAGGAATATTCAAATGCTAGTAATAATTCACCATTTTCATCCACTAAAGTGACAATAGCTGGGAGTCATGGTTCATGCCTGTAATCCCAGCATTTTGGAAGGCTAAAGCAGGAGGATCACTTGAAACTAGGAGTTTAAGACCAGCCTGGGCAACATAAGGAGACCCTATCTCTACAAACAATAAAAAATTAGCCAGCCATGGTGGTGCTTGCCTGTGGTCCCAGCTACCCAGGAGGTTGAAGTGGGAGGATCTCTTGAGCCCAGGAAGTCAAGGCTACAGTGAGCCATGATCATGCCACTGCACTACAGCCTGGCTGACAGAGCAAGACCCTGTCTCAAAAAATAAATAAAGTGACAATGATTTAAAAGAGTAATAATAGTCATATTGAGGATGTCTGTTCTTGCTACTCTTATTGTATATTTATTGTATATTGTATTAGAGGGCTTCATCAGAAATAAACAGCAGAAAGATAAAATAAAAGATTAGAAATAAAGAATGACTGTCTACAAAGAAAGTCCCAAATAACCTATAAAATTTCTGATAAGAGATTTTCCGGGCAAGATGACCAAAAAGGAACAGCTCCGGTCTGCAGCTCCCAGCAAAACCAACAAAGGAGGCACGTTATTTCTGCATTGCCAACTGAGGTACCCAGTTCATCTCATGGGGACTGGTTACACAGTGGGTGCAGCCCATGGAGGGCAAGCTGAAGCAGGATAGGGTATCACCTCACCCAGGAAGGAAGCACAAGGGGTTGGGAAACTCACCCACCTAGCCAAGGGAAGCCGTGAGGGACCAAGCCATAAGGGATGGTGCACTCCGGCCCCAGATGCTATGCTTTTCCCACGGTATTCACAGCCTACAGCCTAGGAGATTCTCTCGGGTGACTACACCACAAGGGCCCTGGGTTTCAAGCACAAAACTAGATGGCCATTTAGGAAGACACTGAGCTAGCTGTGGGAGTTTTTTTTTGTTGTTTTTTTGTTTTTTGTTTTTTCACTTCAATGGCACCTGGAACCCCAGCAAGACAGAACCATTCACTCCCCCTGGAAAGGGGGCTGAAGCCAGGGAGCCAAGTGATCTTGCTCAGCAGATCCCACCCCCATATAAGATCCATTGGCTTGAAATACTCGCTGCCAGCACAGCAGTCTGAAGTGGACCTGGGATGCTCGAGCTTGGTGTGGGGAGAAGTGTCCGGCATTACTGAGGCTTGAGTAGGCAGTTTTCCCCTCACAGTGTAAACAAAGCTGCCAGGAAGTTTGGACTGGGCAGAACAAACCACAGTGCCACAAAGCCACTGTAGCCAGACTGCCTCTCTAGATTCCTCTTCTCTGGCAGGGCATCTCTGAAAGAAAAGCAGCAGCCCCAGTCAGGGGCTTATAGATAAAACTCCCATCTCCCTGGGACAGAGCACCTGGGGGAAAGGGCGGCTGCGGGTGCAGCTTCAGTAGACAAACAATTCTGCCTGCTGGCTCTGAAGAGAGCAGTGGATCTCCCAGCACAGCGCTTGAGCTCTGCTAAGGGACAGACTGCCGCCTCAAATGGGTCCCTGACCCCCATGCCTCCTGAAAAAGAGATACCTCCCAGCAGGGGTCGACAGACACCTCATACAGGAGAGCTTCAGCTGGCATCTGGCGGGCGCCTCTCTGGAATGAAGCTTCCAGAGGAAGGAGCAGGCAGCAATCTTTGCTGTTCTGCAGCCTCCACTGGTGATACCCAGGCAAACAGGGTCTGGAGTGGAACCCCAGCAAACTTTAGCAGACCTGCAGCAGAAGGGCCTGACTATTAGAAGGAAAACTGACAAGCAGAAAACAATAGCATCAACATCAACAAAAAGGATGACAATGCAAAAACTCCATCTGAAGTTCACCAACAGCAGACTAAAGGTAGATAAATCACAAAGATGAGGAAAACCAGTGCAAAAAGGCTGAAAATTCCAAAAACCAGAATGCCTCTTCTCCTCCAAAGGATCGCGACTCCTTGCCAGCAAGGGAACAAAGCTGGACAGAGAAGGAGTTTGATGAATTGACAGAAGTAGGCTTCAGAAGGTGGGTAATAACAAACTCCTCCAAGCTAAAGGAGCATGTTCTAACCCAATGCAAGGAAGCTAAGAACATTGGTAAACGGTTAGAAGAATTGCTAACTAGAATAACCAGTTTAGAGAAGAACATAAATGACCTGATGGAGCTGAAAAACACAGCACAAGAACTTCGTGAAGAATACACAAGTATCAATAGCTGAATCGATAAGTAGAAGAAAAGATATCAGAGACTGAAGATCAACTTAATGAAATAAAGCATGAAGACAAGATTAGAGAAAAAAGAAGGAAAAGGAACAAAGCCTCCAAGAAATATGGGACAATGTTAAAAGACCAAATCTATGTTTGACTGGTGTACCTGAAAGTGACGGGGAGAATGGAACCAAGCTGGAAAACACACTTCAGGTTACTATCCAGGAGAACTTCCCCAACCTAGCAAGACAGACCAGCATTCAAATTCAGGAAATACAGAGACCACCACAAAAATACTCCTCAAGAAGAGCAACTCCAAGACACATAATTGTCAGATTCACCAAGGTTGAAATGAAGGAAACAACGTTAAGGGCAGCCAGAGAGAAAGGTCAGGTTACCCACAAAGGGAAGCCCTTCAGACTAACAGTGGATCTCTCAGCAGAAAGCCTACAAGCCAGAAGAGAGTGGAGGCCGATATTCAACATTCTTAAAGAAAAGAATTTTCAACCCAGAATTTCATATCCAGCCAAACTAAGCTTCATAAGCAAAGGAGAAATAAAATCCTTTCCAGACAAGCAAATGCTGAGGGATTTTGTCACCACCAGGCCTGACTTACAAGAGCTCCTGAAGGAAGCACTAAATATGGAAAGGAAAAACCAGTACCAGACACTGCAAGAACAAACCAAAATGTAAAGACCATCGACACTATGAAGAAACTACGTCAACTAGAGGGCAAAATAACCAGCTAACATCATAATGACAGGATCAAATTCACACATAACAATATTAACCTTAAATGTAAATGGGCTGAATGTCCCAATTAAAAGGCACCAACTGGCAAATTGGATAAAGAGCCAAGACCCATTGGTGTGCTGTATTCAGGAGACCCATCTCATATGCAAAGACACACATAGGCTCAAAATAAAGGGATGGAGGAATATTTACCAAGCAAATGGAAAGCAAAAAAAAAAAAAAGCAGTGGTTGCAATCCTAGTCTCTGATAAAACAGACTTAAAGCCAACAAAGATCAAAAAAGACCAAGAAGGGCATTACATAATGGCAAAGGGATCAATGCAACAAGAAGAGCTAACTATCCTAAATATATATGCACCAAATACAGGAGCACCCAGATTCATAAAGCAAGTTCTTAGAGACCAACAGTGTGACTTAGACTCCCACACAATAATAGTGAGAGACTTTAACACCCCACTGTCTATATTAGACAGATAAACGAGACAGAAAATTAACAAAGACATCTACAGAACTCTCCACCTCAAATCAACAGAATATACATTCTTCTCAGCACCACATAGCACTTATACTAAAATTGACCACATAATTGGAAGTAAAATACTCCTCAGCAAATGCAAAAGTATGAAAATCATAACAAACAATCTCTCACACCACAGTACAATCAAATTACAACTCAGGTTTAAGAAACTCAAACTACACAACTACATGGAAACTGAACAACCTGCTCCTGAATGGCTACTGAATAAATAACGAAATTAAAGCAGAAATAAGTAAGTTCTTTGAAGCCAGTAAGAGCAAAGACACAATGTACCAGAATGTCTGGGACACAGCTAAACCAGTGTTTAGAGGAAAATATATAGCACCAAATCTCCACAGGAGAAAGTGGGAAAGATCTAAAATCAATACCCTAACATCCACAATTATAAGAAATAGAGAAGCAAGAGCAAACAAGTTCTAAAGCTAGCAGAAGACAAGAAATAACTAAGATCAGAGCAGAACTGGAGGAGATAGAGACATGAAAAACCCTTCAAAAATCCATAAATCCAGGAGCTGTTTTTTTTTAAAGATTAACAAAATAGATACACCACTAGCCAGACTAATAAAAAAGGAAAGAGAGAAGAATCAAATAGATACAAAAAAAATGATAGTGGGGATATCACCACTGATCCCACAGAAAAACAAACTACCATTAGAGAACACTATAAACACCTCTATGCAAATAAACTAGAAAATTTAGAAGAAATGGATAAATTCCTGGACACATACACCCTCCCAAGACTAAACCAGGAAGAAGTTGAATCCCTGAACAGAAAAATAACAATTTCTGAAACTGAGGCAGTAATTAATAGTCTACCAACCAAAAAAAGCCCAGGCCCAGATAGATTCACAGCCGAATTCTACCAGAGGTACAAAGAGGAGCTGGTACCATTCCTTCTGAAACTATTCCAAACAATAGAAAAAGAGGGAATTCTCCATAACTCACTTTATGAGGCCAGCATCATCCAGATACCAAAACCTGGGAGAGACACAACAAAAAAAGAAAATTTCAGGCCAATATCCCTGATGAACATCGATGTGAAAATCCTCAATAAAATACTGGCAAACTGAATCCAGCAGCACATTAAAAAGCTTATTCACCACGATCAAGTCGGCTTCATCCCTGGGATGCAAGGCTGGTTCAACATATGCAAATCAATAAACATAATCCGTTACATAAACAACCAACGGCAAAAACCACATGATTATCTCAATAGATGCAGAAAAGGCCTTTGATAAAATTCTACACCCCTTTATGCTAAAAACTCAATAAAATAGTTATTGATGGAACATATCTCAAAATAATAAGAGCTATTTATGACAAACCCACTGCCTATATAATACCAAATGGGCAAAAACTGGAAGCATTCCCTTTGAAAACTGGCACAAGACAAGTTGCCCTCTCTCACCACTCCTATTCAACATAGTATTGGAAGTTCTGGCCAGGGCAATCAGACAAGAGAAAGAAATAAAGGGTATTCAAATAGGAAGAGAGGAAGTGAAATTGTCTCTGTCTGCAGATGACATGATAGTATATTTAGAAAACCCCATCTTCTCAGCCCAAAATCTCCTTAAGCTGATAAGCAACTTCAGCAAAGTCTCTGGATACAAAATCAATGTGCAAACATCACAAGCACTCCTATACACCAATAATAGACAGAGAGCCAAATCATGAGTGAACTCCCATTCACAATTGCTACAAAGAGAATAAAATACCTAGGAATCCAACTTACAAGGCACGTGAAGGCCCTCTTCAGGGAGAACTACAAACCACTGCTCAAGGAAATAAGAGAGGACAAAAACAAATGAGAAAACATTCCATGCTTATGGATAGGAAAAATCAATATCGTCAAAATGGCCATACTGCCCAAAGTAATTTATAGATTCAGTGCTATTCCCACCAATCTACCATTGACTTTCTTCACAGAATTAGGAAAAACTATTTTAAATTTCATATGGAAACAAAAAGAGCCCATACAGCCAAGACAATCCTAAGCAAAAAGAACAAACCCTGAGGCATCATGCTACCTGACTTCAAACTGTACTACAAGGCTACAGTAACCAAAACAGCATGGTACTGGTACCAAAATGGATATATAGACCAATGGAACCGAACAGAGGCCACAGAAATAACACCACACATCTACAACCATCTGATCTTTGACAAACCTGACAAAAACAAGCAATGGGGAAAGGATTCCCTATTTAATAAACGGTGTTGGGAAAACTGGCTAGCCATATGCAGAAAAAATTGAAACTAGACCTTTTCTTTACAATTTATACAAAAATTAACTCAAGATGGATTAAAGATTTAAATGTATGACCTAAAACCATAAAAACCCTAGAAGAAAACCTAGGCAACACCATTCAGGACATAGGCATGGGCAAAGATTTCATGACTAAAACACCAAAAGCAATGGCAACAAAAGCCAAAATTGACAATGAGATCTAATTAAACTAAAGAGCTTCTGCACAGCAAAAGAAACTATAATCAGAGTGAACAGGCAACCTACAGAATGGGAGAAAATTTTTGGAATCTATCCATCTGACAAAGGTCTAACATCCAGAATCTAGAAGGAACTGAAACAAATTTAGAAGAAAAAAACAACCCCATCAAAAAGCGGGTGAAGGATATGAACAGATACTTTATTTATTTATTTATTTTTTTTTTTTTGAGACGGAGTCTTGCTCTGTCACCCAGGCTGGAGTACAGTGACGCGATCTCGGCTTGGCTCACTGCAAGCTCTACCTCCCGGGTTCATGCCATTCTCCTGCCTCAGCCTCCCAAGTAGCTGGGACTACAGGTGCCCACCACCACACCTGGCTAATTTGTTTTCTATTTTTAGTAGAGACAGGGTTTCATCCTGTTAGCCAGGATGGTCTTGATCTCCGGACCTCATGATCTGCCCACCTCAGCCTCCCAATGAACAGATACTTTTCAAAACAAGACATTTACGTGGCTAACAAACATGTGAAAAAAAGCTCATCATCACTGGTTATTAGAGAAATGCAAATCAAAACCACAGTGAGATACCATCTCATGCCAGTTAGAATGACGATCATTACAAAGTCAGGAAACAACAGATGCTGGAGAGGATATGGAGAAATAGGAATGCTTTTACACTGTTGGCTGGGAGTGTAAATTAGTTCAACCATTGTGGAAGACAGTGTGGCGATTCCTCAAGGATCTAGAACTAGCAATACCATTTGACACAGCCATCCCATTACTGGGTATATACCCAAAGGATTATAAATCATTCTACTATAAAGACACATGCACACATATGCTTATTGCGGCACTATTCACAATAGCAAAGACTTGGAACCAACCAAAATGCCCATTAGTGTTAGACTGGATAAAGAAAACGTGGCACATATATACCGTGGAATACTGTGCAGCCATAAAAAGGAATAAGTTCATGTCGTTTGCAGGGATGTGGATGAAGCTGGAAACCATCATTCCCAGCAAACTAACACAGGAACAGAAAACCAAACACCGCATGTTCTCATTCATAAGTGGGAGTTGAACAATGAGAACATATGGGCACAGGGAGGGGAACATCACACACCAGGGTCTGTCGGGGGTGGAGGGCAAGGGGAGTGATAGCATTAGGAGAAACACCTAATATAGATGACGGGTTGATGGGTGCAGCAAACCATCATGGCATATGCCTACATGTTCTGTACATGTATCCCAGGACTTAAAGTATAATTTTTAAAAAAATTCTAATAGAATTATAAGTAAGTTTAGCAAAGCTGAAAAACACAAGTCAGAACACAAGTCAATTTTGTTTCTATAAATTAGCCATAAAAATTTGGAAACTTAAATTTTAAATAAAATGCCATTTATAATAGCATCAAAAATCATAAAATACTTAGGGATAAACTTAACAAAATATGTGCACTCTTTGAATGCTAAAAATCACAAAACAATGATGAAAAAATTAAAGAACACCTAAATAAATGGACGAAGGTATGTGCTCATAGGTAGCAAAATCCGATACACTGTTAAAAGATCAATTCTCTTCAATGTGATTTATCAATTTAATGCAATCCCAATAAAAATTTCAGCCTTTTTTTTGGTAGAAACTGACTAGATGACTAAAATTTGTAGAGAAAAGCAAAGGACTTAGAATAGCCAAAATAATTTTGAAGAAACAAAGTTTGAGGACTCTCACCACCTGATTTCAAGACATCTTATAATGCTATAATAATCAAGAGAACGTGGTATTGGCACACGGGCATGTAGATTAACAGAACAGAATAAAGAGTCTGGAAATTAACCTACACGTCAATCAAATTTTGACAAAGGCCCAAGGTACTGCAATAGAAAAAAGACTGTCTCTTCAATAAATAGTGCTTGAACAATTGGTCCTCTATATGCAAAAACTTGAACATAAACTTTACCACATATATACAAAAATTAACTCAATATGATCATACACCTAAAAGGAAAATCTAAAACTATAAACCTTCTAGGAGAAACCAGAAGAAGAGAAGAAGAAGAGAAAAAATTGCTCCCAACCACGGGCAAGGCAAAGCTTTCTTAGATATGATACAAAAAGCATGAGCCATAAAAGAAAACATATTACTAAATTGGACTTCATTAATATTAAGGACTACTGCTCTTTGGAAAGCATTGCCAAAACAGTGAAAGACAAGCTACTGAAGGGAAGAAAATATTCACAAAACACATAAGGGACTTGTATCTAAAATATATTTTTAAAACTTTTAAAATTCAATTATAAGAAACAAAAAACACAATTTTTTAAGTGGGCATTGATTTAAATAGACACTTCACCAAGAAAAGATACCAATGACAGATAAGTACACAACAGGATGCTCAATATCATAAAAAATAAGAGAAATACAAATTAATACTGCAATGAGATACCACTACACACTTAGTAGAAATGCTAGGATATTTTTTTAAAGGAAAAATGAAAGAAAAAACTGACAATACCAAGGGCTAGTTCAAATGCGGAGTAACTGAAACTCTCATATTGCTAGTGGTAAAGCAAAATGGTACAACCACTATGGAAAAAAAATTTTTAGTATATTTTTAAGTGAATCATACACTTACACTAGCCAGCAATCCCACTTCTAGATATTTACTTAAGAGAAATGAAAATATGTGTCCGGAGAAACAATATATGTAAATGTTGAGCCGGGTATGTTGTTGCTCACCTGTAGTCCCAGCTACTCAGAAGGTTGAGGCGGGATGATCACTTGAGCCCAGGAGTTTGAAGCTGCATTGAACTATGATCCTGCCACTGCCTTTCAGCCTGGGCAACAAAGTGAGTCCTTGTCTCAAAAAACAAACAACAAAAACCACTATACATGAATGTTTACAGTAGCTTTATCTATAATTGCCAAAAACTAAAAACAACCCAAATGTCCATCAGCTGGTAAATGGATAAACAAATTATTCTATGTTCATAAAATATAATACTACTTGGTGATAGATTGAACTACTGATACACAATGTGGATATATCTCAAAAGCATTGTGCTAAGTGAAACAAGCCAGATTCAAAAAATTACACACTGTAACTTATATAACATTCTAGAAGTGGCAAAACTAGATCACATCAATGGTTGCCAGAGACAAGGGTTAGGGGAAGAGACACTACAAAGTGGCACTAAGGAAGGGTTTGGATGATGAAACGTTCTGCATCTTGGCTGTAGTCTTGATTCCAGGGCTGTATGTCTTTGACCAGGATCATCAACTATACACCTAAAAGGGGTAAATTTTACTAACCATAAATCAGACCTCAATAAATCTGACCTAAAAAATCTGCATGTACAGTGTAACTTTTTTAAATCTATAGTTTGATAATAAATTTTTAGAAATATGTTACTGTATCCTTCTGTCTTTTGCCCTCCTTATATTTGACCTTCTCCCAATTCAGCTGGAGGCTGAAACTTGTTTTAGCGAAAATACAAAATGAAAAGTCAGTGTTAGGCAGAGAACTTATACATAAAGATGTTTTAGTCTACAGCAGAAAGGGAGGAAGCAGGAAGGCAGGGAGGAAGGCAGGGAGGGAAGGAAGGAGGGAGGGAGGGAGGGAAAACAGTCTTGAAAGCCAAGATTTATTGAGAATGAATTCTATTATCCTAAAACTCCTTTAGAAACCAAGGCTCAGCAAGTTGAGCATAACATTTTCAAAATCCAAAGGTAAAGAGAATTCAAAAGGAGGAGTGTTGCTGACTGAGAGAAGGAGAGAAACACAGAAGAAACAGGCACACAATTAGATGTTCTTAGGGTCATTAAAATGGAGAGGAAGGAAGGGTAGAGAGGGTCAGAAGAACTCCCAGGGAGTCCCTATTCCCTGAGTGTGGCCAGAGGACACTGACAGCCTCTCAGAGAAGCCTGGCATTCAGTAGAGCGCTACATGCAAAAGAGCCCAGGATAAATGGCTGAGAGCATTCAGCAGCATGAAGCTCCTGAACCCCCTAGAAAGGGTTCTGGAAACATACCTCAAAACTATAGTCATTTCTCTAAATAGGGCATCAGTGTTTGGGGAACTTACGGGAAGTGCAATGGAAGACAGACTTTCACTTTTTAGTCTGCACTTCTGTTTTGTTTCAATATTTTATTACAGTGAATATGTGTTATTACTTGTGTAATTAAAACCATATTTTAAAACAGAAATCAGTAAATACAGAAAAACACAAATAATGAAATTTAAATCATACATAATGTCAGCTTCCAAAAATAATCATTTTTCACATCTGATGTGTATAGTTCCAGTATCACAGAAAATATACTTTTATGTAAAATTATAATTGTCCTGTAATGTAATTGTGTAACCCATTTTCTTAACATGACATATTATGAACATTTTTCCGCATAATTAGAATCTTAATTATGAGTGTCATTTTCCAGTATAGACTTTTAATGAAATCTCAATTACCCCTCAATCTTTTTCATGCAACATATCAAGAAAGCATTTCACCATTGAATAGCTCTTAAAATACATGTATAGTATTTCACTGTATTTGCATACCATAATTTATTTAACCAACATCCTATCTTTGAGATTTAAAGATGTTTGAGGGAGGAAACAGCAAATAAGAACAATGCTGAAGATAGGTTTTTTTCACACACAAAATTTTTTTTTTTTTTAAGAGACGGAGTCTTGCTCTATTGCCCAGGCTGGAGTGTAGTGGCACGATCTCAGCTCACTGCAACCTCCTCCTCCTCCCAGGTTCAAACAATTCTCCTGCCTCAGCCTCCTGAGTAGCTGGGACTACAGGCACACGCCACCACATCTGGCTAATTTTCTTTTGTATTTTAGTAGAGATGGGGTTTCACCGTGTTGCCCAGGCTGGTCTCGAACTCCTAAGCTCAGGCAAAGGATAAATTTCTATTGGTGAAATTGTTGGATTAGAACCAAGAAAAACTTTAGACTACTTGATACATATCATCAAGTTTTTTTTCCAGAAAGTTTGAACGAATTTTTACCTAAACCAGTATGAGAAGGCCCATTTCTCCCTTTTATATTGAGAATTACTATTTCAATCTTTACAATAGGATCCATGAAAATCATGTCTCATTGATGTTTCAGTTTTTATTTACTAATGTTATCTTTACTTTTTTCCTGTATTCACTAGCTGTATTTTTTCTTTTGTGAGTTTCCTTTCCATATCCTCTTCTCTTTGACTTCTAGAGTTAGGATTTATCACTCAGGTGTTTATAGAAGAATCATACGATAAATAATGCAAAACTCTGTTTTTGGGGAAAGTAAATGTTTCTCATGCCAACTGTGTACAAAATGCTTGTAACATTAAATGTCAACTCAATAAAACTTTTCTTCAAGGACCAAGGAAAACATGATCCAGGCACACTGTTTGACAGCAGTGTAAGGATGCAAGTCTGATAGTATTATTTTTGAAAGCCAACATTCATAAAGGTATTATTATGGGCCAGCCACTGTGGTAAGAAACTTGTAAGCATCATCTCATACAACCCTTTCTTAATTCCATAAGATAGGTATTGATAACAAATGAGGATGTAGAGATACAGAAAGGATAGAAGTCTCAGAGATGGTAAGTGATGTGACCAAGGTATTTTATATGTCCTTAAACTGTCTCTTTCACTGACCAAACTTTTGGTCTTCTTCAAATGAGTGTGTGCATCTGTCTGTTTCCTTAGCTTAAATGTGAACTCCTCAAGATGAGGCCATTTCCTCATTCTTCCACAGCACCCTCTCATCTCTCCATTTTCCCTTCCCCGTACTCCTTCCTTAGGTAAGCAATAGACTTCACCACTGGGTCACATCAAGCACAGAGCAAGGACTTGGTGGCTTTTTAAACTGAACAGTGGAACCCTCCTAACGCTTGCCATTAACAGCCAAAAAGGGCCTCATGAGTCACCTGGCCCAACCCTAGATTTTATATCCCACTCTGCTGTGGAGATGGCCACCAGCCATAAACAGGCAAATAGAGAGGCATGGTGTTTTCCCTCTTTTTCACTACCCCTGTACTTTCTTTGGGAGCCGTGGGTAAGTAAACCTGTAAGCTGGCACAGTTTTACATCACAGATCCTAAGACTTTCTGAAAGGTCAGCTATCCTCATCACTTCTCTCTGTATCTTGGTTACACTGACCCAAAACACCAGCCTCCAGTTCAGCAGGACATTTGATACTGTATAGTGATAGGGACCATGACATTATTAAGTGATCAAGCTTCTAAATCTGATAAACATCACATGGACCCATATTAGCCAGCTTTTAAAATGCAACATTAATGTCTTAAGGTCAAAGCAATGTATCCATTACTGGTCTTTAACTTAGAAGTCTGAAAGGGATTATAGTTTAAAAATAAATTGAGTCAATTTAATGGCTATTTCTTCAATTTGTATTGCAATGGGTAGCATTACAATACAGTCAAGAAATACAGCAGACATTTTATGTGACCATCATTAGAGTTCATTATAAGCCATCCATAAATGATTCACCCAGTCTTCTCTTTACTAGTGAAAAATTACCATCCATATATGTTCCAGTACAGCAGGCAAGTATAGGAACTCAAAGGAGCAAAATCCTATTGTGGAACAGTAGCACCTCCTAATCTACGTTTTATTGATTAAGTTATAAAGGTTATTTCAGCCCTTATTATGTGCATGGTGCAGGGTGGGAACACTTCTCCCCACTCTTCACTCCTTCCATACTGAGGGAGCTCAAGTAGGGTAACACCCTTGGCCTGCCTCCACTGCTTTACCAACGCCTAAGGGGAAGTGGAGTGACATAGCTGAGCCAGATACCTTGTCCAGCATTTTCTTCAGGCATGAGCTGCCCACAGGGTATGGGAGCATTCCCTTGTTTTCTGACGTCCCATCTTCATTATGAGGCGACCTGCTGGGTCCTGCATCACCTGTGACTGGGTGAGGCTACTTCATTCTTGGAATCAGATTTAGGAAACCCACTTGATGCTCACAATAAGTTACAGCTTCAACTCAGTGTTTATCATAATAAAGATGGCGTTTTGGCCTCCCATTTGCTAATTTTTGACGTATGTTCTGTTTTGTTATACACCCAGGAGGAAAAGAAGGATATAATCTGGTGCATTCTCAATGACTGCAACATTTCATGGATTTGGAATTGAAAATTCCACACCAAAAATTGAGCAAAGGCATGGAATTGGGGGAGAGCAAAATATTTAGGCAGAGAGGCATTCAACAGGGCCAGGAAATGTGTCCATGAACCTTGTGCTGTGGTGGTTAGGCAAGGCATTTGGGTCTTGGTGGTTACATTAAGTCAGCTTTACCTGTCATGACCTGCACCAGTGGATGGAAAGCCCTGAGCCAGCAGCATGCTGTGTTGACCATGGTGGGTAGCTGTGGCTTATGGTGGCTCTGTCCACAGGCTAAAGACTGTTTCTCTAGAAGCAAGTTATCTCAGATTCTGTAATGGTGTTTAAAGTAGCCTTTATATGGCGTTTATTAGAGAGCACGACCATATTTCAAAAAGCTTCAATAAAACCACAACCATGGACTAATATACAACTCCATGCCAGTACTGCCTAGAAACTTTAAAAATGAACAAAAACTAATCGTGTACAGTTCCATCTGTATCTGGATTACACTGACCCAAAACACTGACCTCCCAGTTCAGCAGTCACCTGATATGGTATAGTGACATTCAGAAAGCATTTGTTAAGCACTTATCACGTGTCAGTCTTTCTGTGAGGAATAAGAAATGCAGAGACGTACAATACAGAGCACACTGAGCTCAAGGTGCTCCCTTCCAAAGGCCACTACAACACAAAATCCTGTCATCAATGGAGCCAGAGTGCTACAGTAACACCAAGAAAGGTGCCTAATGCCAACTTAGTCGACAGAAGTTGATCAGAAAGCTTCCACAGAGAAGTGATAAGTTGCTTGAGTCTTTAATAGCTGGAGGAAGGTAGCTGACCAAAGAGGCACAGGGAAGGGAGGAATATTCCAGGAAGAAGGAGCCACCTTTTCTCAAAGGAGATGAATCCAGGGAATGGTAAATAATGTAGCTGGAGGGAAGGGAAGCCACAAAAGGTCAGAGAAGAGTGCCAGGAAAGAAAGATAAATAAGGAACGAGGGCAGAGTGGTCAAAGGCTGCTAGGGAATTTAGCCAGGAAGTAGTAAAATTAGATATGCCTCTTAGAAAGACAACTCTGGCTACAGTACAGAAAATAAAAGGTAGAAAGCAAGCCTGAAGACAGGTAGCCCCTTAGGAGATGACTGCAGAAATCCAAATGCATGTGATATTGGCCTAAAAGAAGGGAGTAGCCTTGGCATTTATTCTTTCATTCCTTTCCTCTCTACATTCATCCCTTCATTCAACAGGTAACATTTAAGTGCATTTAACATTCTCCAGGCACCATTCTAGGTACTGGGAATACAGCAGTGAACAGTAGAGAGAGAGAAAAAAAATGTATATATCTTTTTTTTTTTTTTTGAGACGGAGTCTCGCACTGTCGCCCAGGCTGGAGTGCAGTGGCACGATCTTGGCTCACTGCAACCTCTGCCTCCCGGGTTCATGCCATTCTCCTGCTCAGCCTCCCGAGTAACTGGGACTACAGGTGCCCACCACCACGCCTGGCTAATTTTTTGTATTTCATTTATTAGAGATGGGGTTTCAGCATGTTAGCCAGGATGGTCTCGATCTCCTGACTTTGTGATCCACCCTCCTCAGCCTCCCAAAGTGCTGGGATTACAGGTGTGAGCCACCGTGCCTGGCCTAAAATGTGTATATCTAATAGAGAGAGAGATGAGTGTTAGAGAACCAGGGTAAGCCAGGAACAATGGCACTTGCCTGTAGTCCCAGCTACTCAGGAGGCTGAGGTAGGAGGATCACTTGAGCCCTCCCATCTTAGTGGCACAATCATAGCTCACTGCAGCCCAGGAGTTCAAGGCTGCAATGAGCTGTGATTGTGCCACTGCACTCTAGCCTGGGTGACAGAGTGAGACCTTATTTCTAAAAACAAAAGAGAGAGAGAGAGACAGAAAGAACGAAGATAGGAGAGACAACAAAGCTGGGGCCAAGGTTGCTGATGGACGGGATGAATAAAGAGGAAAAAGCTGATCTGGGAGCCAAATCAAAGCTGGAATTGACAGGAATTAGCAGATAACTCGCTGGCTGTTGTGCATGTGCCATACGTGGAGTTTGGAGGGAGAATGGAGGTGACAGTGGAAGGAAAAAGAATTTTTAATGATGGTTCCCAGGTTTCTGATTTCTGGAACTATATGGCCCAAAAGTGCCACTAACTCTCACAGGAAATAAAGAAGGGCTCATTGTCCCACTGGGGTTTAAAATGCCCAATTCCACGGCAGTTCACACCTGTAATCCTAGCACTTTGGGAGGCCGAGATGGGTGGATTCCCTGAGCTCTGGAGTTCGAGACCAGGCTGGGCAACATGGTGAAACCCCGTATCTACTAAAATACAAAAAAATCAGCCAGGCCTGGTGGCAGGCACCTGTAATCCCAGCTGCTCAGGAGGCTAAGGCATGAGAATGGCTTGAACCCAGGAGGCGGAGGTTGCAGTGAGCCGAGATCGTGCCACTGCACTTCAGCCTGGGCAACAAAGTGAAACTTTGTCTCAAATAATAAAATAAAATGCCCAATCCATGGGTCTGAGATAAGTACACATAGGGGCAACTACTAATAACAATACTAATAGCTGATGGTTAAATTCTCTCTGTTACAACTAGTGTAACTAGTTGTTGAACGTTTACCATGTGCCAGGCTTAGTGCTTAGAGACGTAAAGTAATTGACCTGGGATTACCCAGCAAGAAAGTACACAATCAGCGCCAAGCCATTGTTTTTCTAAAATCATTGGTATTAGCCATTTTACTCTACCTTCTCCAACCAGTTCTGAGACTAGGACACTAAAGTAAATCACCTTGCGTTTGTCTTCCCAATCAAGACCATCACTGAGGATGCTGGCCACTCTGTCAGTCTACTTTACACTGTGGAAAGATTTACTTTTAAACTGAAGTTGGTAAGGCAAAGACAAAAACAACAACAAAACAACAATAAAGTAGTAAGTAATTTGTGCTTTGCCTTAAGAAACTCATGTGCTTGACCTATAAATCAATATACTCCATCCCAAAAATGGGAGCATCATGCAGAGAAACTTCAAAGATAAAGTTAGATAAAAATTAGAAATCAAGGTTGATTTAGGGAGGAAGAAAAGGCCAGGTGCTGGTTAAGCTATAGCTCTAATTTCTTTGCTTTGCATCTCACCATATCAATAAATGACCCAAAGAGATTATGTCTTTCTGCTTCACACATATGTGTACCAAACAATGGTTTCTGGGTTAGCTAGTTGCTTTTTAAAGAATAGAAACAGCATTTGCATCCCATATCCATTTTTATTCTCTTGACACCTCCTAGAATATGGCTGTCTTCTCCAACAGCACTTGTAAAAGCATTACTAAACAAAATAAAGACAGAAAGGAAAAAGGTTTACTCACGCTAAACTTTTAAATGGGAAAGAAGCAGCAGGAAAGTTTTTCATTTATGTTTTTCAACTACTAGCAAGCTTAGGCAACCATTTTGACAAAATCATTTTCTACCCAGGTGGCTTTATCAAGTTAAATGATTTCCTTATTAATCAGAAATACAAAGGGCAGTAGAAGCTAGTACAATGTAATAGTGTGTCCGGAATTGGTGGGTTCTTGGTCTCGCTGACTTCAAGAATGAGGCTGCGGACCCTCGCAGTGAGTGTTACAGTTCTTAAAGATGGTGTGTCCAGTGTTTGTTCCTTCAGATGTTCAGATGCGTCCAGAGTTTCTTCCTTCTGGTAGGTTCGTGGTCTCAATGACTTCAAGAGTGATGCTGGGACCCTCACAGTGAGTGTTACAGTTCTTAAAAGATGGCGTGTCCGGAGTTTGTTCCTTCAAATATTCAGATGCGTCCGGAGTGACTTCAGGAGTGAAGCTGCAGACCTTCGCGGTGAGTGTTACAGCTCTTAAAGGCTGCGCGTCTGGAGTTACTCGCTCCTTCCCGTGGGTTCGTGGTCTTGCTGGCTTCAGGAGTGAAGGTGCAGACCTTCGCGGTGAGTGTTACAGCTCTTAAAGGCAGGTGCAGACCCAAAGAGTGAGCAAGATTTACTGCAAACAGCGAAGCAACAAAGCTTCCACAGCATGGAAGGGGACCCAAACGGGTTGCTGCTGCAGGCTGGGGCAGCCTGCTTTTATTCCCTTATCTGACCCCACCCACATCCTGCTGATTGGTCCGTTTTACAGAGAGCTGATTGGTCTGTTTTGACAGGGTGCTGATTGGTGTGTTTACAATCCTCTAGCTAGACATAAAAGTTATCCAAGTCCCCACTAGATTAGCTAGACACAGCACTGATTGATGCGTTTACAAACCTTGAGCTAGACACAGAATACTGACTGGTGCATTTACAATCCTTTGGCTAGGACACAAAAGTTCTCCAAGTCCCCACTAGATTAGCTAGATGCAGAGCACTGATTGGTGTGTTTACAAACCTTGAGTTAGACACGGGGTGCTGATTGGTGCATTTACAAACCTTGAGCTAAACACAAAGTGCTGATTGGTGCATTTACAAACCTTTAGCTAGACATAAAAGTTATCCAAGTCCCCACCAGATTAGCTAGATACAGAGTGCTGACTGGTGTATCCACAAACCCCGAGCTAGGAGCTAGACACAGTGCTGATTCGTGCATATACAATCCTCCAGCTAAACATAAAAGTTCTCCAAGACCCCACCCAACTCAGGAGCCCAGCTGGCTTCACCTAGTGGATCCAGCACCTGGGCCACGGGTGGAGCTGCCCACCAGTCCCACACCACGCACCTGCACACCTCAGCCCTTGGGTGGTAGATGGGACCAGACACTGCGGAGCGGAGGGGGGCGCCAGGGGGTGAGGGGGTGGGGAGAGGGGGACAGGGAAGGGGGAGGGGGGAGGGAGAGGAGAGTGGAGGAGAGAGGGTGGCAGGGGAGGGGGTGCAGGGGAGCTAGGCGGAGGGGAGGGCATGGTGGACTGCAGGTCCCAAGCCCTGCCCCATGGGGAGGCAGCCAAGGCCCGGTGAGAATTCAAGCCGACGCACCCTCCACAGCTGCTGGCCCAGGTGCTAAGCCCCTCCCTGCCCGGGGGCCGGCTACTCCGAGTGTGGGGCCCGCTGAGCCTGTGCCCACCTAAAACTCATGCTGGCCTGCGAGCGCTGCGTGCAGCCCCAGTTCCCGCCAGTGCCTCTCCCTCCACACCTCCCCACAAGCTGAGGGAGCCAGCTCTGGCCTCCAGTAGCCCAGAGAGGGGCTCCCACAGTGCAGTGGCAGGCTGAAGGGCTCCTCAAGTGTGGCCAGAGCGGATGCCGAGGCCGAGGAGGCACTGAGAGTGAGGGCTGCTAACATGTTGTCACCTCTCAATAGGATTATTTTTGGAAGTGATGTTAGATGTTTAAATTATAGCTTTCTAATGTGTACCCTTTTATTTGAACATGTGCTTCAAATGTGCAAGTGTCAGATGTCTAAAGGATGTCAGCAAATCTGATGTGATGGTTAAACTCACCCCAAATTGTTGAGAGCTCTGTTCCCAGCCAAGCCATCACGAGCTATTGCCTAGATGACAGTAATCACTACCAATTTCCAAATCACTTCCCAGCTTCCAATCTTACCACCCCATACTTTTTTCTCTACAAAGCAGCCCATTCATTCTTATTGCTGTACACTATTGCACTGAGTGAGTATATGTCAGTTTATTGATCCATTCTACTGTTGATGGACATTTGTGTAGTTTAATGTTGCTGCAAATCTTCTAGTATTCATCTTTTTGGTACGCATACAGGCATAATTTAGTTAGGTATATTCCTTGGAGTGAATTTGCTGAGTCATGGGGCAGAGAGATAGATAGATATACCCCATGACTCAGCAAATTCACTCCAAGGAAGTGAATATATACACGTTCTTCTTCAGTGAATACCACAAATAACTTTTTAAAGTGACAATTGACATTGCATTTTTATTTAGCCTTACCCTATTTCCTATTCTTTCAGCAGTTTCTGCTGCTGAGCTCAGAATGGCCTGCTGAGCTCCCAGTGATTGCCTGATGGCAGCTGTGGGGTTTTCCAAGCTCTCACAGTATCAGGAGTACCTCTAACTTCTTTCTACTTCCTTCCACATCATTTCTGATACCACACAGATCTTGCAGCTTTTGCTCCTACCTGGTAGTATGTAGGTGTATATGGGGATATCGTATCACCTAGTCATGATGTAAATATCTTTCATGGGGTTTTGGCCTTGCTATTCTGGTTACTCTATTGGGGAGTGGTGTTCTGGTAGGTTCAACAACTGTATAACTGCTGCCATCTTTCCAAAATCTTCTACATATCTTCCTATGTCTTCATTTGTTACGTGTCATTTTTTATGTACATTATTTGAAACTTTCTATGAATACTTCTATTTTAGGCTATTTGATTTTATTCTCTGGATGGCTAACTGATCACTGAAGATTCATGTTCCCTTTTCATAATGTGGAATTGTTGATGAATATGGCTTCTTAACCAGGGGCCACATTTGCCAGCTCTGTTGCCTTAAAATGGGGCCATGTGATGACTTCTGGCCAATAGAATGTGAACAAAAATGATCTGTGTCACTTTATGGGCCTTGATGGCTGAGTATCTTACATGCTCATGTTCTCTTCCCCAAGACTTCACACTTTCATTTCAGATGACCCCACAGGTCCTCTTCCCCTTTAGCAGGAACCATGTATGGCTTGCATCAAGAATGGGGCAGTATCATAAAACGAAAATAATTTGGATCACTCTATGAGTTAGGACCCCAGCAATAAATAGCTGGGGCACCCAAAAAATAAGACAGTTTAAAGAAGGAACTATTGAAATGAGTGGGCAAAGTGACAGGATTTAACAGAGGATGGTGAAACACCCAGGGCCAGGAACAGTAGGAAGGTGTTATCACACCCAAGTCTGGAAGGAGAAGGGGAGGGATTCACATGCATGTCACCTAGTAAGAGCTGTAGCCATGGGAGAGTGGCCACAGATAGAGAAATGAGCCATGAGTGAAACAACAAAGACCTGAGAGGGCCTCTCCTCTCACCTCCAGTCTCCCGTTAGTGCCTCCCTTTGGCAAAACCCACTGGAAGCTACAGGCAAAGGAGTTTATGTGATGCAGTCCATAGAGGTGAAAGAGCAGAGAGGGTAAGGCAGAGAAGGGGCAAATAGACAACATCCAACAGACTCCCTGAGTCACTGCCTAGAGGACGGCTTTCAAGGAAAGTAGCCTGATCAGCATTAGTCTCAGTGTGTGTGAAGTGTTATCTGCTAAGCCTCTAAGATTTAGAGATTGTTTGTTCCAAAAGTTAACCTGCCTTAACTAATATAACTGGTCTAT
This sequence comes from Hylobates moloch, assembly GCF_009828535.3. Classification (NCBI taxonomy): domain Eukaryota; kingdom Metazoa; phylum Chordata; class Mammalia; order Primates; family Hylobatidae; genus Hylobates; species Hylobates moloch. Next base: position 1,343,629 of record NW_026652319.1, read on the forward strand.
TCAGATTTTCGCATTATCCTTTTTGTATCCAAACTGGTTTTCCAAAAACTATCAGGGGAAATAAATAACAATCCCCTAAAAATGTAAATACGTGAATTTTAGCAAGATTATTTACATAAATTGTTAATAATTCTACTTTGAAACTGTAGCTACTTATTCTGCCTGTAGATATTTGAAAGAGCTGCTGTTTACAATGGCAGCTCAAAAGGGAGGGCACTGTGTGTGGGAGGTCGGAGTAAGGGGAAATGAGAAAAGCCTTTTTTATTCAAAAATGCAAACATGAGTAGAAAATATTATGGGAAAATAATTAAACAAATATGATGGAATAACTTTTCAAGACTTCACTCTTCCATTTCAACTGGCCTCCTTCTTTTTAGTCCACTCTCCATCCTCCTTCCTCAATGGAAATGCCTGTTACTCTGAAGCTAGCCCCTACTATCTTGAAAACAGGTTCTTTCCACCTTCCTCCATTCCTGCTGTGCTCCAGGCCCGAAGCCTTTCTTCCTCATCTTATGTTGACACATTGTCCCTATGCCTTGCTACATGAGTGGTTAGCTATTTTTATAACTTAATTCATCATCTATTAAAAAGATTGGGTGCCACCTAAGCAATATCATTTTGAACATAGGAACGGACAAAAATTTTATGACAAAGATGCCAAAAGCAATTGCAGCAAAACCAAAAATTGACAAATGAGATTTAATTAAACTAAAGAGCTTCTGCACAGCAAATGAAACTATCAACAGAATAAACAGAAAACCTACAGAATGGGAGAAAATTTCTGCAAACCATGCATCCAACAAAGGTCTAACATCCAGCATCTTACAAGGAACTGAAACAAATTTACAAGAAAAAAAACAAAAACAACCCCATTAAAAAGTAAGCAAGTAACATGAATATATGCTTTTATTTATTTATTTATTTTTATTTTTTTGAGATGGAGTTTCGCTCTTCTTGCCCAGGCTGGAGTGCAATGGCATGGTCTTGGCTCACTGCAACCTCCACCTCCCAGGTTCAAGCGATTCTTCTGTCTCAGCCTCCCAAGTAGCTGGGATTACAGACGCCCACCACTATGCCCGGTTAATTTTTGTATATTTAGTAGAGACAGGGTTTCACCATGTTGCCAGGCTGGTCTCGAACTCCTGACCTCAGGAAATCCACTCACCTCAGCCTCCCAAAGTGCTGGGATTACAGGCGTGAGCCATCACACCCTGCCAAACCGACACTTTTCAAAAGAAGACATACATGTGGCCAACAAGCATATGAAAACAAGTTCAACATCACTGATCATTACAGAAATGCAAATCAAAACCAGAATGAGATACAATCTCACACCAGTCAGAATGGCTATCATTAAAAAGTCAAGGCCAGGCATGGTGGCTTACGCCTGTAATCCCAGCACTTTGGGAGGCTGAGACAGGCAGATCACCTGAGGCCAGGAGTTCAAGACCAGCCTGACCAACGTGGTGAAACCCCGTATCTACTAAAAATACAAAAATTAGCCAGACGTGGTAGTGGGTGCCTGTAGTCCCAGCTACTCAAGAGGCTGAGGCAGGAGAATGGCTTGAACCCAGGAGGCAGAGATTGCAGTGACCTGAGATCACGCCATTGCACTCCAGCCTGGGTGACAGAGTGAGGCTCCATCTCAAAAAAAAAAAGGTCAAAAAAAATAACAAATCCTCATCTGAAACCAAAACCTGACAGAGATACAAAAGAGAAAAAGAAAACTTTAACCCCAAATCCTTGGTGAACATTGATGCAAAAATCAACAGAATACTGGCAAACTGAAATTAGCAGCACATCAAAAAGCTTATCCACCATGATCAAGTAGGCTTTATCCCTGAGATGCAAGATTAGTTCAACATATGCAAATCAATATGATTCATCACATAAACAAAACTGAAGACAAAAACCACATGATTATCCCAATAGATGCAGAAAAGGCTTCTGGTAAAATTCAACATGGCTTCATGTTTAAAACTCTCTGTAAAATAGGTATTGAAGGAACATACCTCAAAATAATAAGAGCCATCTATGACAAACCCACAGCCAACATCACACTGAATGGGCAAAAGCTAGAACCATTCCCCTTGAAAACTAGCACAAGATAAGGATGTCCTCCTATTCAACATAATATTGGAAGTTCTGCCCAGGGCAATCAGGGAAGAAAATAAAATAAAGGCATCCAGGTAGGAAGAGAGGAAGTCAAACTATCCCTGTTTGCAGATGACATGATCCTATGTCTAGAAAACCCTGTAGTCTCACCCAAAGCCTCTTAAGCTAATAGACAACTTCAGCAAAGTCTCAGAATACAAAATCAATGTGTAAAAATTACTAGCATTCCTATACACCAACAACAGTCAAGCTGAGAACCAAATTAGGAACACAATCCCATTCACAGCTGCCACAAAAAGAATAAAATACCTAGGAATACAGCTAACTAGGGAGGGGAAAGATCTCTACAAGGAGAACTACAAAATATTCTCAAATAAATTAGAGATTAACACAAACAAATGGAAAAGCATTTCATACTCATGAATAGAAAGAATCAATATAAAAATGGCCATACTGCACAAAGCAATTTATAGATTCACTGCTATTTCTATTAAACTACCATTGGGATTCTTCACAAAACTGGAAAAAACTTTTAAAATTCATATGGGGCTGGGCACGGTAGCTCACACCTGTGATCACAGCACTTTGGGAGGCTGAGGCAGAAGGATCACTTGAGGTCAGAAGTTAGAGACCAGCTTGGCCAACATGATGAAACCCTGTCTCTACTAAAATACAAAAATCAGCTGAGTGTGGTAGTGGGCGACTGTAATTCCAGCTACTTGGGAGGCTGAGGCAGGAGAATCACTTGAACCCAAGAGGCGGAGGTTGCAGTGAGCTGAGATCATGCCACTGCACTCCAGCTTGGGCAACAGAGTGAGACTCCGTCTCAAAAAAAAAAAAAAAAAAAATCATATGGAACCAAAAAAAGAGCCCAAATAACCAAGGCAATCCTAAACAAAAAGAACAAAGGTGGAGGCATCACACTACCTGACTTGAAACTATACTACAGGGCTACAGTAATCAAAATAACATGGTATTTGTACAAAAACAGATACACAGACCAATGGAACAGACTAGAGAACCCAGAAATAAGGCTGCACACCTACTACAACTATCTGATCTTCAACAAACCAGACAAAAACAAGCAACGGGGGAAGGATTCCCTATTCAATAAATGATGCTGGGGTAACTGGCTAGCCATATGCAGAAGATTGAAACTGGATCCCTTCCTTATACCATATATAAAAATTAATTCAAGATGGATTAAAGACTTAAATGTAAAACTGAAAACTGTAAAAACCCTAGAAGACAATCTAGGCAATACCACTCAGGACATAGGCATAGGCAAAGATTTCATGATGAAGATGCCTAAAGCAACTGTAACAAAAGTAAAAATTGACAAATGGGATCTAATTAAACCACAGAGCTTCTTTACAGCAAAGGAAACTGTCAACAGAGTGAGCAGACAACCTACAGAATGAGAGAACATTTTTGCAAACTATGCATTTGACAAAGGTCTAATATCAAGCATCTATAAGGAACTTAAATTTACAAGAAAAAGACAAACAACCCCATTAAAAAGTGGGGAAAGAACATGAACAGACACTTTTCAAAAGAAGCTACATGCAGCCAACAAACATGTGAAAGAAAACTCAACATCACTGATCACTAAAGAAATGCAAGTCAAAGCCACAATGGGATACCATCTCACACCAATCAGAATAGCTACTATTTAAAAATCAAAAAATAGGAGATGCTGGAGAGGTTGTAGAGAAAAAGGAATGTTTATACACTGTTGGTGGGAGTGTAAATTAGTTCAGCCATTGTGGAAGACACTGTGGCAAATCCTCAAAGACCTAAAAATAGAAATGCTATTTGACCCAGCAATCCCATTACTGGATATATACCCAAAGGAAAATAAATTGTTCTATTATAAAGACACATGCATTCATGTGTTAATTACACACTATTTACAATAGCAAAGACATGGAATTAACCTAAAAGTCCTTCAATGATAGATTGGATTAAAAAAAAAGTGGTACATATATACTGTGGAATAGTATGCAGCCCTAAAAAAGAACAAGATCATGACTTTTCCAGGAACATGAATGGAGCTGGAGGCCATTATCCTCAGCAAACTGACACAAGAACAGAAAACCAAATAATATGTATGTTCTCACTTATACATGGGGGTAAATGATGAGAATACATGGACATATGGAGGGGAACACCACACCCTAGGGCCCACAGGAGAGTGAAGGGTAGGAGGAGCAAGAGGATCAGGAAAAATAACTAATGGGTACTAGGCTTAATACGTGGGTGACAAAATAATCTGTACAACAAACCCCCATGACACAAGTTTACCTGTATAACAAACCTACACATGTACCCCTTAACTTAAAAGTTAATAAAATAAAATAACAGATGCTGGCAAAGTTGCAGAGAAAAGGAAACACTTATACACTGTTGGTGGGAGTATAGTTAGTTTAACCACTGTGGAAAGCAGTGTGGCAATTCCTTAAAGAGCTAAAAAGAGGACTACCATTCAACTCAGCAATCCCATTACTGGGTATATACCCAAAGCAATATAAGTCATTCCATAACAAAGACATGTGCATGCATATGTTTATTGCATCACTACTCACAATAGCAAAGCATGGAATCAACCTAAATGCCCATCAATGATAGACTGGATAAAGAAAATGTGGTACATATATGCCACTGACTACTATGTAGCCATAAAAAAGAACTAGATCATGTCTTTTGCAGGAACATGGATGGAGTTGGAGGCCATTACCCTTAGTAAATTAACACAGGAACAGAAAACCAAATACTGCATGCTCTTACTTACAACTGGGAGCTAAATGAGAACTCATGGACAAAAATAAGGGAACAAGAGACACTGGGGCCTCCTTGAAGGTGGAGGGTGAAAGGAGGGAGAAGAGCAGAAAAAGTAACTATTGTGTACTAGGCTTAGTACCTCGGTGATGAAATAATCTGTACAACAAGCCCCTGCAACATGAGTTTACCTATATAACAAACCTGCACACATGGCCCTGAACCTAGAAGTTTAAAAAAATTTCATATAAAAAGATTAGGTGCCAATTAAGTGCAAGTTATATTCTATATGAAAACGCCACAAAGAAAGATGGATAGCTGATAGATAGATAGATAGATAGATAGATAGATAGATGCATACCTAAATAGATTTCAAGTTCCCTTCATGAAATAATTTATAATGTAGAGGTAGACCCAGGACATGAAAGTAGATAACCCTAGTATGCGGCAGAAAATGGTCCGTGACATGAAAGAGTCACAGATAAAGTCCTACAATGCTTCATAAGGGGCAACAGAAAACAAACCAAAAAAAAAAAAAAATCCCAAAACAAACAAAAGAGGATGGGAAGCTGACACTTACCATGCTCCAAGTAGTAGGTTAGGTAGAATGCAAATATTAGTTAGTCTTCCTTTCCTATTGTGTCCGGAATTGGTGGGTCCTTGGTCTCACTGACTTCCACAAGCCGCGGACCCTCGCGGTGAATGTTACAGTTCTTAAAGGCGGCATGGCCGGAGTTTGTTCCTTCCGACGTTCAGATGTGTTCAGTTTCTTCCTTCTGGTGGCTTCGTGGTCTCGCTGGCTCAGGGATGAAGCTGCAGACCTTCGCAGTGAGTGTTATGGCTCTTTAAGGCGGCGCGTCTGGAGTTGTTCGATCCTCCCTCTGAGTCTGTGGTCTCGCTGGCTCAGGAGTGAAGCTGCAGACCTTCGCAGTGAGTGTTAACGGCTCTTAAGGCGGCGCGTCTGGAGTTGTTCGTTCCTCCCCGTGGGTTTGTGGTCTCGCTGGCTTCAGCAGTGAAGCTGCAGACCTTTGCAGTGGCTGTTACAGCTCATAAAGACAGTGTGGACCCAAAGAGCGAGCAGCAGCAAGATTTATTACAAGGAACAGAAGAACAAACCTTCCACAGAGAGAAAAAGGACCCCAGCGCGTTGCCACTGCTGGGTGGGGCAGCCTGCTTTTATTCTTTCTGGCCCCACCCACATCCTGCTGATTGGTCCATTTTACAGGGAGCCGATTGGTCTGTTTTACAGAGAGCTGATTGGTCCATTTTGACAGGAGGCTGATTGGTGCACTTACAATCCCTGAGCTAGACACAAAAGTTCTCCACGTCCCCACTAGATTAGCTAGATACAGAGTGTGGACACAAAGGTTTTCCAAGTCCCCACCAGTGTAGCTACAGTGTCAATTGGTGCATTCACAAACCCTCAGCTAGACACAGGGTGCTGATTTGTGCATTCACAAACCTTGAGCTAGACACAGAGTGCCCATTGGTGTATTTACAATCCCTTAGCTAGACATAAAGGTTCTCCAAGTCCCCACCACTCAGGAACCCAGCTGGCTTCACCCAGTGGATCCCGCACCGGGGCCGCAGGTGGAGCTGCCTGCCAGTCCCGTGCCGTGCGCCCGCACTCCTCAGCCCTTGGGTGGTCGATGGGACTGGGTGCCCTGGAGCAGGGGGCGGCGCTCGTCGGGGAGGCTCGGGCCACGCAGGAGCCCACGGCTGGGTGGGGAAGGCTCAGGCATGGTGGGCTGCAGGTCCCAAGCCCTGCCCCACGAGTAGGCAGCTAAGGCCCAGCGATAAATCTAGCACAGCAGCTGCTGGCCCAGGTGCTATGCCCCTCACTGCCCGGGGCTTGCGGGCCGGCCGGCCGCTCCGTGTGCGGGGCCCGCCGAGCCCACGCCCACCCGGAACTCGCGCTGGCCCACAAGTGCCGCGCGCGGCCCCGCTTCCCGCCCGCGCCTCTCCCTCCACACCTCGCCGCAAGCTGAGGGAGCCGGCTCCGGCATTGGCCAGCCCAGAAAGGGGCTCTCACATTGCAGCAGTGGGCTGAAGGGCTCCTCACGACGGCCAGAGTGGGGGCCAAGGCCGAGGAGGTGCCGAGAGCGAACGAGGGCTGCAGGGCTGCCAGCATGCTGTCACCTCTCAATATGGCTAGTTCTTTCTTGTCCTTCTGGGATTTGTTCAAGTGACACCTCACCCGGGAAGCCTTCCTTGATCTTAACTCGGTCTGCCTTTCCTCTGTGCTACCACAATCACAGCTTTATCACATCATAGTGTAATTGTTGGTTTATTACCTATCACCCCAAAAGATGGCAAGCACCTGGAGATGGGGAACAATGTCTCATTTTTCTGTATCTTCTATGTCTAACTTTGAGTCTGGTGTACATCAAGCCCTTAAGGAGGGAAGGGAGAAAGCAGAGAGGGAAAGGAAGGAGGGAGGGAGAGAGGCAGGAAGGGATGAAGTGCTATTAGAGCATTCGAGGAAAAAGGGAACCATGTGACTAGTGTGAAATCTAGAAAATAGGAGGTGAGTTTCAGAAATTGCAGGAGTGTAGTTGAATTGTGTTAAAAGGATATGGGCAGGAAGGTGGCAGGTGACAACTGTTGAACACAGAAAATGGAAAAGTGTTCTGAGAGTTTTGAATGTCAGACTATGACAGCTAAACTCATGCTGTAGATAGTGGAAAACCACTGGGAGTTGATGAGCAGGGAAGAGATGAGATCAGAGCAGAGTTTTAAGGAAATTAACCTGGCAGTGGGAATATCTTATCCTTTTTGAAAGTATATTCACTTTCTATCAGGAAATATCTTTGCCTTAATTCAAAGAATTAATCTCATGGGGTGGGTTTGAGCAGCCCTGATAAACCTCTCGTTTACCAAAAGAGCTCAATCCTGCATGTGTATATATCAGCCCTGAATAAAGTATCCTTTTTTTTTCAAGCAGTTAATCTTTATACTACTCTCCAAGCCAGCAACTACATAATTTTGATGCAACACCTGAAACTAATTCTGAGCTGCTCCCCAAGGTCCAGTATGTAGTTACCAGCAAGTGCTCATCCACAGCAGGGAGTGTCACTAGCAACTTCTACATGAGATTCTCTTACAGAGCAACATGTGTCGATAGAGACTTCAGTCGTTGCTTGTTCACTAGAAATGACTTTTACATGATGCATTCATCCAAAGAGAAAATATTTTTCCATTTATGGGAAATATCTTAATAGTTAAGTAATTAATTACAAAGAATAAAACAATACTACAAATTAGACCATCATCCTTTGACAATCATATATTATTTATTTTAACTGCCATAAGCCAGTTTCTATAACAATACATGAGTACCAAATCGACAAGTGATAACTTCAAGCTATTTTGATGAAAATTTTATGTTAAAATTGAAAAGTTGTGTAAGTAAATATTAACGTTAAACATGCAAGTTCAGTTGATATTTTGTTTTCAATGACATTTATTTTCTCTAATTTCCCAAACCTATTGCTCATCAAAAAAAAAAAAAAAATGCAGAGAACACAAGTCTGACAAGACAGTATTACTAAGCCATGCTAAATGAAAGGAGATAACGGAGGCTTTGATATTACCCAAATGGACTTCTGGAATTATCTTTTTAGAGACCATATGTTCAATAATCAACAACTCAGAAAAGAAGAGGATTACCCTGATACTAAAATATTTTGAAGACAAAAGTAAACCAAGTCACTAGACACGAGCCATCTTTTAGTTTTTGTTTATAATCTCAAGGTAAATCGTTGAGAATACTCAAGCTGAATGTATACCTGAATAAGAAATTAACTCACGGATTCTCATTTTCCTATTGCTCCATACTCTGACAAAGCATTCTTTCTTTTCCAGTGTTCCTCCCTGGGTCAAATGAAGGGCCAAAGAAAGCAGTTTCCCCATTCTTCATGCTGTGATATAGGCTCTCCTCTAACAATTCTAAGAGCTGTAGAAGTGTTGGGAGATGGATGTGTAAATAGATGCTTGCCCAGAAAGTCCTGGGACTACCACTGGCTCTTCAATAAAGGGATCATTTTAAGCTTTGCTGAACCTTGAGGTAAACTCACTATTTAAATTACAGGAAGCTCATTCCCTTTGTCTGGTCTAGAATGACCATTCTTTTAAAAAAAAATCAGTAAATAAGTTCCCAACAGACTTGTCCTGCTAAACTAGTCATCACACTTTCACTTTCTGCTCCCATGAGCCTCCAGGAATCTCTGCCTAGCTTTCTTAACAGAAATTCACAAGCATCAAGTTATCTTGGAGAGAGAGTTCTTTCTGATCCTGTCAGACTTCTACAGTTAAATATACACATGCATTTTTTTATTTATCAGCATTTCTATAAATTTTGTTTTTCCACACATATTCATATACACATAAATGTATATAGGTCATTTTCAAAGCTTCATATCTAGAAAAAGATTGAAAATATTTTATAACATTCTCACATGGAAATTAAATTCCAGGTAACTCTACATAATCAGAGGGCAAGTATCTATCATTCAATTTATCCTAAAAAAATCTTGCATTGTAATACTGCTCTAGGTAAACATCTGTTTTTTTGCTATTCATGTCTTCACTATATAATCTACTTAATAATTGCCTTGCCAAATCTTAATTCCCTTTGTTTTTCTTTTTCAAGTAGAAGGGTGTTTTAAAACTCAGGCACTTTACCACATATTCTTCCCCAGGAAAATCTGTAGCAGATAGGTTTGTAGACTTGCCTTCTCTCTGGGAGAAACTTGTCTACTTCCATATGTGTTCAAGAAAAAAAACTGAGTTTTGTTGACATCGTAATTCCTTCAATATTCTCTGTATGTCACAGAGTCCTTTGAAACATAAATTATCTCCCAAACCCCCTGCTCCATGGGCTATAATTCTTACCTCAATCAGAGAAAAGCTGTGTATTTCAGAGATACATTAACAGAATGTAGAACAAAATGTCTCTCTTGGTCCCCACTAAGTGATTTTGTTTTAGGTAAATTTCTAGATCAGACATCCATGATGTAAGAATAAGAACATTCAAGAGCTAAATTTTTTGTCTTTTTTTTTTTTTTAGTTGAGATGGTGTCTCTGTCTCTGTCACCCAGGCTGAAGTGCAGTGGTGCAATCTCGGCTCACTGCAACTTCCACCTCCCAGGTTTAAGTGATCCTCTCACCTCAGCCTCCTACGTATCTGGGATTACAGGGATGCACTGCCACTCCTTGCTAATTTTTGTATTTTTAGTAGAGACAGGATTTCACCATGTTGCCCAGGCTGGCCTCGAACTCCTGGCCTCAGGTGATCCACCCACCTTGGTGTCCCAAAGTGGTGGGATTACAGGCGTGAGCCACCACACCCAGCCTTATCTATCATTTTAGATAACTGGCTCCTACTATGTCCTCTACTACATAGTCTTTACACCAAAGTATTTTGAAATGTTTGAATAAAATAGTTTTTAATTTCAATAGTAAAAGGTATTCTGGTTCATGCTAAATGGTATCTTACAGTACAAGATTTGATGTACCATGCTAAGACTACACCACCAGAACCCAAATCCTCAATGTTACCTGAGAGTGTTAGGCAGCTGCTGTAGGAGCATCCTGAAAGGGAATGTTGAACAACATCATCATTGCAGCGTCAAAGGGCACATGTAAATCACCACTCTAGTCATCCAGAACAGCTGACACTGTGGTATTGTTAAGCTCACTGCTCACAGAAGCTGAGGTCAGTTGGATGCTATTATCTGTGGTGGAGACTCTTCCACTAACAATTTCACTGGCATTCCTCTGTGGCCTCAGCAAAATAATGAGACACTTAGGAGCAAATATACAACCCAACAAAACATAGCTGGATGCCAAGATTGCAAATATTTCCACAGCCACTTTGAACTTGCCTTTGGTGCTCAAATAAGCAGGGACAAAAGAGATCCAGATGACGAAAAAGACAAGCATCTCAAAGGTAACGCATTTTCCTTCATAGTAATTATCTGGTAACTGGCGAGCCACAAAAGTTGTAAGAAAGCATAGCAAGGCTAGGAAGGCATCAATTCCAAACATCGAGTACAAAAACTCTATGGAAACTTCATTACATCCCAGAATGATCTTTGTATTTTGAGGTTCCATGTTCTTGTACACCATGGGAGGTTCCAATACCGAGTAGGCTGTACATATGCCAATCTCCACTAGAACGGAGATTAGCACAATGATTTTCCGATAAAGGGGGCGCATGGATGTAAGTTGAGTTCTGGATTTGGAAATTCTGTAGGCTAAAAACAGTGAACTAGTCTTTCCAAGAAGGCAAGACAGGCAAAGAGAAAAGCCCAGTGCCAGAGTGACCTGGCCGGCCATGCAGGACCAATTGTTTGGCTTGTCAATGAAAAGCATGGACGACAGCAGCGTGATGATCAGAGAAACCTGAACGAGAAAGCTCAGCTGCCGGTCACTGGCGTTCACCAGGGGAGTGTGCCTGTGTATCACATACACAGTTGTGACTGCCAAGACCACAAATGCCCCAAAGACAGAAAGAATGACAAGTGTGAATCCCAGGGCCTCATCATAAGCAAGGTATTCCACCTCTTTCAGCACACACTCGCTCTTTTGTGCATTTGACCAATAGTCTTCATCACATTGTTCACACTCCCTTTCACCTATTGAACGAAGAACAGAGAATTGACTGTAAAGAAATCCAATTGTCGGCCGGGCGCAGTGGCTCACGCTTGTAATCCCAGCACTTTGGGAGGCCGAGGCGGGCGGATCACAAGGTCGGGAGATCGAGACCACGGTGAAACTCCGTCTCTACTAAAAATACAAAAAAAAAAAAAAAAATTAGCTGGGCGCGGTGGCGGGCGCCTGTAGTCCCAGCTACTGGGAGAGGCTGAGGCAGGAGAATGGCGTGAACCCGGGAGGCGGAGCTTGCAGTGAGCCGAGATTGCGCCACTGCACTCCAGCCTGGGCGACAGAGCGATACTCTGTCTCAAAAAAAAAAAAAAAAAAAAGAAATTCAATTGTCCCCTTCCACTGCGAATATCCCAGAGCCCTCATAGTTCTAGAGTGGGGACTTGTTGAAAATCCCTTTATATAGAATATATATAATATCTCAAAAGAAATAGTGATAAAATGACCTTAGAGTGTACAGATAATATTACAGATTGAGAATTATTTTCAGTTTTGGAAAGTCAGTCTCCCTTCTCAGTTTCAGGCTTTTCCGCATTGGCCTTTTCCAGTAAGAAGCTTCTTTCTTACTACTCCAGTTAGCTAATTGAGAAGAGTGGTATGTATCCTCATAAACCCAAGAACAATCCACAAATGAAAAAAAAATGTAAAAAAAATTAAAGCTACTGAGGCAAAACAATCGAGAGAATTGTTAACAGGAATAAGGTTGATTAAAATGCAAATGTTTTCTGTCTTTCATTCAATATCACCCTTATGAAAGAGAATTTTGTCTTTGCTTACTCAGAGCTTTTCCCCTCTTCACCCTCCAGATGCAGATTTGAAGGAATAGGTAGAGAGTAACTGAGGATAAGAAGGAAAACAATGCTGGGCACAGTGGCCCAGGCCTGTAGTCCTAGCACTTTGGGAGGCAGAGGTGGGTGGATCACTTGAGCCCAGGAGTTCGAGACCAGCCTGGGCAACATGGCAAAACCTTGTCTCTGCCAAGTAATACAAAAAAATCAGCCGGGAGTGATAGTGCGTGCCTGTAGTCCCAGATACTTGGGAGGCTGAGGTGGGAGGATTACTTGAGCCCAGGAGGCTGAGTTTGCAGTGAGCCAAGATGGTGCCACTGCACTCCAGCCTGGGTGACAGTACAAGACTCTGACTCAGAGGGAAGGGGAGGGGAGGGTAGGGAAGGGAGGGGAAAAGAAGCAGCAGCAGTGGAGGAGGGGGAGAAAGAGGAGGAGGAAGAAGAAGCAAACGAGGAAGAAGCAGAAGCAGAGGAAGAAGGAGGAGGAGAAGAGGAAGAATAAGAAGAAGGAAGAGGAGGAAGAAGCAGGAGGGAGGAGGAGGAAGGAGGAAGAAAGAGAAGAAGGAAGAAGAAG
>NW_026652319.1:1356558-1425603 GCF_009828535.3 Hylobates moloch
AGGAGGAAGGGGAGAAGAAGGAGGGGGAGGGGGAGGGGGAAGAGAAGGAGAGGGAGGAGGAGGAGAGGAAAAAAGGAGAAAGAGAAGAAGATGGGTAAGGGAAAGGAGAAGGAGAAGAACCTACATGGTGCTTGACACTGAAAAGGTTTGGAGCATTTAGCTGGGTGGAGGCTCTAAGGGAGAATATCAGAACATAAGAAAAGGCTATTTAATATGAGTTTATAGTAGACTGTGAAATTGATCTCTAATGTTCTTTGAAAGATGCAGGAAAGATTGCAATTCCTGTTTAATCACTTTTGACTGCTGTATTGGACTTCCCTGGATGTAACTCTATGCAGATACTGGGCTGTGTAGGGTCCAAGGAGTTGTTCAGGTTACATAGTTCTTGTTTTCCATTTTGGGAAAATGATACATTGTCAAAATTCTATTTTTTTTTTTTTTCCGAGACGGAGTCTCGCTCTGTCGCCCAGGCTGGAGTGCAGTGGTGCGATCTCAGCTCACTGCAAGCTCCGCCTCCCAGGTTTACGCCGTTCTTCTGCCTCAGCCTCCCGAGTAGCTGGGACCACAGGCGCCCGCCACCACGCCCGGTAATTTTTTGTATTTTTTTAGTAGAGAACGAGGTTTCACCGTGTTAGCCAGGATGATCTCGATCTCCTGACCTCGTGATCCGCCCTCCTCGGCCTCCCAAAGTGCTGGGATTACAGGCGTGAGCCACTGCGCCTGGCCCTCAAAATTCTTTTATAAAGAATTACTATTGAGGGCCATTTGACAAAAGACAAGTGCACTTTGTGTTATCTTTAACAGAAGGTAGAGATAAAAATAAACTTGCTCCAACATGTTTCATAAGACAAAGCACACTAAACCCGATTAAAATTCTGGTCATAAAGAGCAGCAATTTGGCAGGCCATAGTGAAGAATTCATAGAGCAGTAGTTACAGAAATCATATGTCTACACACTTTGAGTACTTATGACCTTAAGCCAATTGCCTTTAGGGATGAAATTTTAGATCTTATAACTCCAAATTAGAGCTAATTCAATAAAACATAGTACTATAAGTCCCCTGTCTTCCAATTATGCATATAACTAGCATTTAATTTATTTCAGAAACAAATAATTTTAAGTATTTTTTATGAATCCTACTCGTATTTCACATTTCATATATTTTATTTTGCATTTTCCTCTACTAACTTCAAGGTTGTAGGTATTTTCCCCAACTGTAGCAGCTTTAGAACTGAAACACAATACTATGTTTTTTTCACAGTGCACAAAACATCCAATAATTTGATGGATTTTAATTATTTTTGTTATAAGTTATTCATACCTATTTATAAAGAAGGCTCCTTAGGCCTTCTTTGCAAAAACATGTTTGATCTAATAGCATCCTCATATCAATGAAGAAATTACTATCTCAACCTGGTTTCCGTGACACATGTCCATCGGCACATGGGATGGAGTCAAAGCAGCATATTGGTTCCCCCTGAACGAATCCCCTTCCGAGTCCCAGGAGGACACACATCAGTACACACTGAATGGGAAAGCTAGCAAAGACAAATATGATGTATTAACAAAACCCTTTGTCTCTAGTACTCCCGAGGCTGAGAAAGTTTCCATTTGAATTTCCGTGGAAGCTTTGCGATTTCCTGGGAAACCCAGGATACCTGAGTGAAGATAATGAACAAAGAAAATAACAACATGGAGAACCTAGAGAAGAATTTTGCTAAAGGAGAGTATCGTTCTTGATTCTAGAAATGCAAAGCTAATTCTAAGCCTCTTCTTTCTAACCTTGGGGATCCAGACCAGGCTCCATGCCTACAGGACTCCAGGGATTAGACCATTTGACAGGTCTGTTCCTGCTTGTGAAGGACCTATGATTCCAAGAATCATCTTGCAAGCCTAAAAAATATTTTCCCTCTGCAAGGTCTTCCCAAAATAGTCTTAAAATCAAAGCTGTGTCATGAAGGGTCAGTAGAAAAGAACAATGAAAGATCTGCTTTATCAGAAAAATGGGGATGGCAAAAGGAAAAGCAGACAAGGCATAGCATTGAAATATTTTCTTGCTAAATGAATTTCAAAATCTCAGTAGTAAACACAGGACTCCTTTTACATTCTACATGGATGTGCGCCTTGAAACCCAGAGTAAATGCAAGATTTGTAAATAGTTTGTTTCTTAATCCATTAGGGAGTTTCCTGTTTAAGAAATAAAATGCTTTTCCATTAAGCAAAGAATCATTTTGGAAGATGCATGATTACATTTATATTTATTTTAGAAATCAGAATTTTCATATGTTGAGTTTTCTGGAGTAAATCTGAATTAGATAACACAGAAAATATTACCAACCTCTGAGCTAGGTTATGGTACATAACATTACAGAAGTACGTATACACAATAGATAAACTTCTTATATGTTTTATGCATATATATCTGTAAAATCATATTTTAAATGCACTTTAAGGAGTAGCTATTACAGGAAGGAGTGAGAGCAAGCCATTCTCAAACTCTGAAAGATGAACAATAAAATCATCACAGAATGAACTAGAATTCCTTGCCCCGATCCAGTCTTCTGGAAAGAGCTCTCGATATTCCCTTATGATTATTATTATTATTATCATTTTTTTCATCTGTTGCCCAGGCTGGAGTGCAGTGGTGCGATCTCGGCTCACTGCAAGCTCCACCTCCTGGGTTCATGCCATTCTCCTGCCTCAGCCTCCCGAGTAGCTGGGACTACAGGTGCCTGCCAGCACACCCAGCTAATTTTTTGTATTTTTAGTAGGAATGGGGTTTCACTGTGTTAGCCAAGATGGTCTCGATCTCCTGACCTTGTGATCCGCCCACCTCGGCCTCCCAAAGTGCTGGGATTATAGGCGTGAGCCACCACGCCCGGCCTGTTAGTATCATTAACAATAAGCTGATACCTTTTTGTTCCATTTCTCAGTATTCCTTCCCTTCTCAACCTCTGTGATCTAGCTGCCAACCCACTCACCTCACTAAAACTCTTCTTGCCATGTCTGAGAGATTTTCCTCTGGCCACATTTTCTTTCAGCTTTCTTCAATACTTGATACTTTTGATCAGCCCCTCCTTGAAATGCAAGCTACCTTGGCTTCCCTTGGATCCTGGGTTTGGTCTTTGGTCCTCTGGTTTTCTCTTACTGTAAAGCAGGTCCTTCATTCTCTTGTCTTCAACCAGTATCTCTATAGAAGTACTCTCAAATCTTGATCTCTAACACCAACCTTTCCCATCTGATCTCTATTTAATTCCATATTCTAAGCTTCCAATATGTTCCTACATTAAGATTCCACCATCACCTCAAGTTCAACACGTCCAAAACTATCCCATAAACCCTCTTCCTCATTTCTGTCATCAACACCACCATTCCTATCCATCATCTCCAGCCTGATATTACTTGCCTGTATGGACCCCCTCTTCCACTCAAGTCCACCTTCTCACCAACCACCAGACTCAGTTTACCATTATGACTTAAATCATTATTTGTATTGTCCTCTAATTGTTTGATGTAAAACACTTCCAGGTCCAATCCATCAGCAAATTTGATGTCTTCTACCTATAAGATATCCATAAGATATCTAGAATCTAATGACTTTTTGCCACCTCCATCACATCTATCCTGGGCCAAGCTACCTTCATTATTTTGGATGATTTTATGGTCTTTTAACAGTCTCCTTGGTTCTGTTCTTGCCCATCCACCCTACTCCTCCGGCCGATTTGCAGTATGGCAAACAGAAGGATACCTGAGTCGGATCATGGCTCTCCTCTGTCAAGGTTTTCATGGTTTCCCTTCTCACTCAGTGTAAAAGCCAAAGTCCTTCAAAAGCCAACAGGGCCCTGCATGATCTGTCCCTCTCTAACCTCTCTCACCTCCTTTCCTGCCGTCCGTCTCTTTCACTCTTTCCAGCCACACTGACTTATTTACTGTTCCTCCAAAGTGCCAAGCACACATGCCTCGGGGTTTAGAAGATGCTGTTCCCTCTGCCGGAAATATTCTTCCCCTAGATAATGCATGAACACACTTTCGTTTGAATTTCTGTTCAAATGTCACTCTATGGAGGCCTTCACTGACCTGACCACACTATATGGAATTTCAGTGCAACACTCCCACAGCACTCCCTATCTCAGTCCTGCTATTTGTTTCTCCCTGACGTTAACATCCTTTAAGATACAGTATAATGTCTCTATTTGTCTTGTTTGTTGCCTACTTCCTTCCACTGAAATGTTAATCCCATTAGATAGGGGCTTGTTCTGTTTTGCACATTGACGTATCCTCAGTTCCTATGCACATATGCTACTGTTCTCAACAAATATTTGCTCAGTTAATTAGGGGCAGTGGCCTTATTTTTGCAATGTTTAACCCAGAGTTGGATTTATAGTAGATGCTTAGTAAATTTGTATTGAATTACATTTGAAGCAATTTCATTATACAAACCTAATCCCAATTTTAATGTAGAAGATAAGAAAAATAAATCACTATACCCTAATGAAGATTATTAAAAGAAAAATCTACTATTAGATTTTACTATTTTTCTGTCAATCTTCAGTAGAACAAGCATTCTTTGAACCATGCATATGCAAAGAATAACATCTTCCTTTTCATGTAAAACAGTATACTGGGGACCTACTATATACCTACCAAAAGGAATACAAAAGTGAAGTCTCAAGCCCATTCATCAAGTAGCTCACCATTCAGAGAGAGCTCTGGGCCACATAAGATCACTTATAGCCTAGACTTAGGGCAGGGCAGCTCTGTCCTTTCTGCAATGACAGAAGTGTTACATATCTCTGTTGTTCTATATGGTAGCCCCTAGCTACATGTGGATATTGAACACTTGAAATGTAGTTAATATGACTAAGAGCTGAATTTTCCTCTTATTTTATTTTAATTAATTTGCATTTTAAAACTATCTGTGACCAGACGTGGTGGCTCACACCTGTAATCCCAGCACTTTGGGAGGCTGAGGCAGGTGGATCACAAGGTTAAGAGATCAAGACTATCCTGGCTAACATGGTGAAACCCCGTCTCTACTAAAAATACAAAAATTAGCTGAGCGTGGTGGTGCGCGCCTATAGTCCCAGCTACTCGGGAGGCTGAGGCAGGAGAATCACCTGAACCCAGGAGGCAGAGGTGGAAGTGAGCCGAGATCAAGCCACTACCAGAGCGAGACTCCGTCTCAAAAAAAAAAAAAAAAAAAAAAAAGCTATCTGTGGTTAGGCACTACTGTATTGGGCGGAGCAGGTTCTGGATCAAAGGCATAAAATGCTGCACAGCGCTCTGGCTCCTACAGTGGTAAACACTGACAAGTGGCTATTTTTACATCTAGCCAAAATATATTCAAGTGCTTCTTAAAGATAGACCAATAAACTACTGTGTATGTGTGCATGTCTGCATTCTTTTGTGAGCATATATAAGTCTATAGATGTTTATTGCTACACATAGAAAGCAGAGAGGAATAGTCTGACAGACAAAGATCTCACAGGTGTCTGGTACAGCACAGGAACTCAGAAATCTTGAGGGTTTATTTCACTTATTTTTAGATGCTTTCCCAGCATGATTTGGAAGACTATTTGGGGATCTCAGATCTGAGCTCAAGAGGGAAGGTACATGAAAAATAAACAAGATGAAAAAAAGACACCCTTTCCTCCAAAAGAAAGTCCTGTGTCAGCAAATAAAAAGCATTCTCTGGCTATGCTGACATCACTTTCATCTCTCTCACTTTTCCTGGTTCTTCCATTCTGAGATTCACATGGAAGATGAAATTGCCAATTCTTTTTCACTACCCTATTGATTTACTGTAACTCTACAGTTCATCTGGAAGTAAACATGGAACTGGATTATCCAAAGCTCTATAGTACTGGGCCAGGCACAGTGGCTCACACCTGTAATCCCAGCACTTTGGGAGGCCGAAGCAATCAGATAATTTGAGGCCAGGAATTCAAGACCAGACTAGGCAACATGGCAAAACTCTGTCTCTACTAAAAATACAAAAATTAGTCCAGCATGGTGGCACACATCTGTAATCCCAGCTACTCAGGAGGCTGAGGTAGGGGGATTGCTTGAACCGGGGAGGTGGAGGTTGCCGTGAGTCAGGATGGTGCCACTGCACTCCAGCCTGTGTGACAGCATGAGAAAGTGAAAGTGTTGGATATGTTTTACCATGGCCTTTGACTGGATCTTATCGCTGGCTATTACATGAAGATAAGATGGAAACTGGTATTTGTCACTAAGAATCACACAGGTAGAAGCATAGCCCACCTACAACTGAAAATATTCATTCAGTTATTAGAAAGCAATGCCAAATCTCAAATTACACATTTTCAGAATATTTTTATTGGGGAGGGAGGGAACTTAACAGTTCTTCTCCCTTTATTTTCACATCTTTCTTTAGACAAAAGGATTTCTGGTCCTTTCCTTGCTCAGTGGATGGGAGTGTGGAGTGTTGGAGGGAACCCTTTGGGCCTCCCTATGGACTCTTTCAAATCCACTTCCACATGCCCCAAGGGAATCGGAGGAGCTGATTATTTTTTTTTTCTTTTTTTTTTTTTTTATTATACTTTAGGGTTTTAGGGTACATGTGCACAATGTGCAGGTTTGTTACATATGTATCCATGTACCATGTTGATTTCCTGCACCCATTAACTCGTCATTTAGCATTAGGTGTATCTCCTAATGCTGTCCCTCCCCCCTCCCCCCACCCCACAACAGTCCCCGGAGTGTGATGTTCCCCTTCCTGTGTCCATGAGTTCTCATTGTTCAATTCCCACCTCTGAGTGAGAACATGCAGTGTTTGGTTTTTTGTCCTTGCGATAGTTTACTGAGAATGATGTTTTCCAGTTTCATCCATGTCCCTACAAAGGACACGAACTCATCATTTTTTATGGCTGCATAGTATTCCATGGTGTATATGTGCCACATTTTCTTAATCCAGTCTATCGTTGTTGGACATTTGGGTTGGTTCCAACTCTTTGCTATTGTGAATAGTGCCACAATAAACATACGTGTGCATGTGTCTTTATAGCAGCATGATTTATAGTCCTTTGGGTATATACCCAGTAATGGGATGGCTGGGTCAAATGGTATTTCTAGTTCGAGATCCCTGAGGAATCGCCACACTGACTTCCACAATGGTTGAACTAGTTTACAGTCCCACCAACAGTGTAAAAGTGTTCCTATTTCTCCACATCCTCTCCAGCACCTGTTGTTTCCTGATTTTTTAATGATGGCCATTCTAACTGGTGTGAGATGGTATCTCACTGTGGTTTTGATTTGCATTTCTCTGATGGCCAGTGATGATGAGCATTTCTTCATGTGTTTTTCGGCTGCATAAATGTCTTCTTTTGAGAAGTGTCTGTTCATGTCCTCTGCCCACTTTTTGATGGGGTTGTTTGTTTTTTTCTTGTAAATTTGTTTGAGTTCATTGTAGATTCTGGATATTAGCCCTTTGTCAGATGAGTAGGTTGCAAAAATTTTCTCCCATTCTGTAGGTTGCCTGTTCACTCTGATGATAGTTTCTTTTGCTGTGCAGAAGCTCTTTAGTTTAATGAGATCCCATTTGTCGATTTTGGCTTTTGTTGCCATTGCTTTTGGTGTTTTAGACATGAAGTCCTTGCCCACGCCTATGTCCTGAATGGTATTGCCTAGGTTTTCTTGTAGGATTTTAATGGTTTTAGGTCTAACATATAAGTCTTTAATCCATCTTGAATTAATTTTTGTATAAGGTGTAAGGAAGGGATCCAGTTGCAGCTTTCTACATATGGCTAGCCAGTTTTCCCAGCACCATTTATTAAATAGGGAATCCTTTCCCCATTTCTTGTTTTTGTCAGGT
This sequence comes from Hylobates moloch, assembly GCF_009828535.3. Lineage (NCBI taxonomy): Eukaryota > Metazoa > Chordata > Mammalia > Primates > Hylobatidae > Hylobates > Hylobates moloch. Next base: position 1,364,394 of record NW_026652319.1, read on the forward strand.
TTGTCAAAGATCAGATAGTTGTAGCTATGCGGCATCATTTCTGAGGGCTCTGTTCTGTTCCATTGATCTATGTCTCTGTTGTGGTACCAGTACCATGCTGTTTTGGTTACTGTAGCCTTGTAGTATAGTTTAAAGTCAGGTAGCGTGATGCCTCCAGCTTTGTTCTTTTGGCTTAGGATTGACTTGGCGATGCGGGCTCTTTTTTGGTTCCATATGAACTTTAAAGTAGTTTTTTCCAATTCTGTGAAGAAAGTCATTGGTAGCTTGATGGGGATGGCATTGAATCTATAAATGACCTTGGGCAGTATGGCCATTTTCACGATATTGATTCTTCCAACCCATGAGCATGGAATGTTCTTCCATTTGTTTGTATCGGAGAAGCTGATTATTAATACAACATTCAATGCACTACTTTTCACAAGTGGGATCACAGCGGTGAAAAGGAGGGCATTTGCTTTTTCCTCTATGCACCCCACAGACAAGGGGAGTGAACAAAGCCATCCAGGCTCTTCCTCAGATTTTACTTCTCATCCACATGGATGATGGAGTGAGTAGACCCACAATCCATTTGGCAAGCCCAATTCTTCTCTCTCTCTCTCTCTCCCCCGCCCATCTTTCACCTCCCTTCCCTCCCTCCTATCACTACTTTTCTTTCCTTGTTTTTCTCTGCCAGGAGAAAAACTTATGAGTATGTAGATCCCAAGACTTAACTTGAGAAAGGTGGTAGAAAGCACCACTTCAGCCTCACATCTAAGCCTTGTCATCCAACAGAGATAGAAGCCCTAATTTTATAGGCGTTTGTCTAGATAAATGACACTTTTTTCCCATTTTGTCAGTGATCTCTGTATCTATTTTCTGATAGTGGGAACTTAAGAATAGAAGTCAAATGATCATGAATTCCTCACCACTTTATATGCATTTCCACCGTAGCTTACCCTCAACCTGACTGACCCTACAGTTAAGAACATATGGACACATTTTTCCCTATCCCATCACATTCCCATCTCATGATATAATATTAACACACCATCTTCAATAGGATCGCCCATATCATAATTCCATAGTTCAAGATTGTCAATTTCTTCATGAGTGCCAGAATATTCTTATTTCCTGTTTCTTCTACCCCATGTCCTATTTTCACTCCAATGGCTAAAGTTTACTTTCTTCTTTGGAACCATGCAAAAAGCAACATTTGAAGCCCTATGTAGGAAATAATCTTATTTAAGAAGCAGAGACACCTGATATCTAATTCTGGATATATATTTTATCACTGTAAGATCTTAGAGAAGTTACTTAAACCTTCTGAACCTCAAATTCCCTGTAAGTGAAATCAGGCTAATGATATCTACATTTTAAGATTGCTCAATATATTCAATGAGATAACAAATGTGAAAATGTTCATCATACAGATTTCTTTTACCTTTGTTGGATATTTACTACAAGCATTTAATGAGAAAATCTATCTAGAGGTTTCCAGCCAGTGCCTGGAAGACAGAGCTCACAGCAGCAGCAGTTTGAGCTGCACGAAGCCCACACCTAAGGTGTCAGTTGTGTCACCCAACCTGTCTTCTTGGTTCTATTTCTCAGTACTTTCCTGTTCCCTCTACATCTGTATTTGCAGCTTTATAAGAAATACTCTGGAAATGCTACTTTGTACAATTATTTCAAATTCTCTCATTACTTCAGCAACACAAATAAGTTTATCATCATTCACATTAATAAGTCATGACAGCTGATACTTTAATGATCCATCCTTAGAAATAATGATAGAGCTGTATTTATATTTCCTTAATAATCAATTTTTCCTAAAATAATCTCTTCTTATGTTGAAATATGTCATTGTCTCCGAATTTAAAATGACCTGTAAAGTTAGCATCCTCAAAACCCTAGCCATCTTGCATAATTACCAGGCCCACTTCAGCATGTTAGTGCATGAATCAAAACGGTCATGAATAAAAAGCATTAATATAGGCAAGAAACAAAGTGAGTTTCTTATACCATCCGTTGACCAACCAACACATATTTATTGACCACCTACACCGTGCTCCACACAGTGCTATAGAGTATTATGACTAGTGAGTTGTCAACATACAAATCACTGGGTCACAATCTCAAGCCAAAAATTAAAGCAGCATGCCAAGGGATGTAGAAGAGTCTCAAATTGCCTCTAAGTAGACATCAATTCACACTTGCTAAGGCCTGACTGAACATAGTAATTAGGGACAGCAGCATCACCACCATCCCTGTTTGTCTCTGCAACTTAACTCAGCCTCACCTGACCACCTTGCTATCTGCTGCAGTTTCCACAAGTATGGTTTGTGGTGTTGTTTTTTTTAAGTTAGTACCCAGCACAATAATTGGAGATACCTGAGGCAAATAATATAACCCTAGAATTCTTGAAGCAGCAACTGATAAGGATGATGCACCTGCTCCAACAATTACTGCCGGAAATGCTCCAGTGCTGTTCCTAAAATTGGGCCTGTTTTCTTCCTGCCCTGTAAGAAATACCAAAACTGCTTCCACTGATTTGGAGATGGTAAAACAGGTATCAAAGATCTGATAACCTAAAGTGATGTTGGGCAAAATATCCTTCCTCTTATTAATCTGCATGATCATGTGGCTCATGGCTTTCATCCAGCGGAATCTCCGAAAGTTAAACCTGAAAAAGAAATAGACTTTGTAGGTTATTAGGTGGGTCTTTGAGGGGAAAAGCAGCTTTTAGAGCATTTTGCCAGAACATCAGCAGGCACCTCACTTTTCTGAGTATGTTAGTTTTCCTTAAATGATATTACAAACTTGAAAGATTCAAGTATGAATCGTATTCATCGTTAATTGATTTGAGCTGAAAAGTACAATTTTGGATGTTTTCTTGCTCTGTATATCTTTCATATGCTACATCTCTTTAAACTCCTATATCTTTTCACAAAAATATTCTTATATTCATAATTCTATCCACCAAGCAGGGCCTCCAATAATCCCTCAATACATTTGCCCCGTTAATTGGAAGTCCCTGGTGTCATATGAGTCTCCTCTCTCTCCTACTTACCTTCTTTTGCTTTTTTCTGGACATTAATTATAATTATAAAAATTACATAAATACAAGGAAATACTTATGCTAGGAGTACCTAAAAGCAGTACATAAAATTTATATATACTATGACTCCAATTACAATAATTTTTCTATCCATAATTTCATTGTTAACATTGAGGTTTTTAATTGAAAATGTCTTTTTCCTACCACTCCTAGATATAACCAAAAACAAAATACCTCCTCCTTTCCGTTTCCTAGCCACTAAAAGGGGAATATATTTCTCTTGCAGTCCATCACCACATTTGCTTTTTAATTCCTTCTCCATTAAAAAAAAAAAAATTTAACATTTAATTGCAAACTCTATCTCGCCAGTCTTAACCAAATCTTAACCTATTTGAGAGCAATTTCCCCAAGACCTTCTTTCCTTAATATCTTCTGTGGCTATAGTATCTAACTCTATGTATTCTATTCAATAAGTACGTTTTAAATTTAATATGTGATAGCAAATAGCCCTGTTGGCGGGGTGGAATTTTTCTCCATGTTTCTTTAATTGGGTTTTTAGTTTTGTTTTGTTTTTCATTTAATATGTAGTTATTGAGTTCCTCTGGTGATAGACACTGTAAATACAGTCAGGAACAAGATAAACACAGCACTGTCTAAGCAAAGAAATAGAAAAGTAGCCAAGCAATTTCAGCACAAAATGATAAAAACAGTGATGGGTTAAACCTGGGAGCTATGAAATACAAAGAAGGGGCACCCAGCTCTGAAGGAATTAACAGCTAAGCTGAGGCTTAAAGGATGACAGAAGAACAGGGGAAGAGCGCTGCAAACAGCATACCTGAAGGCGTTACAACAAGAGAACATGTCACATTCAAGGAATGCAAAGACCAGTATGTTTGGAAGAGACAGGGTGGGCGTGGCTGTGACACAGTGAAAGGGGAAACTGGAAAACCAGAAGGTGCCAGAACATGAAGGGCTTTATCATCCTAAGATACCTAGTTTCCAAATTTACACTAATGGCAATATACATTTTTGAAATAAATATAGCAATATCATTTTTAAAATAGAATAGCAATACATTTCAAGAACTAGAAAAATATGCACTGGCTGTAATTCCTCCATCCATGAAAATTTATTTGAACAAACTGTTTTTCCCAAAGGAAAAAGTAATATGCCCCAACTGTTCATTACAGAATTATTTATAATATTGAAAAACTGGAAAGAACTTACATGATGGAAACATTTTTCATTATTTTAAAACTATTAGAGAAATTACACAGCAGCATATGTATAATATTGTGAAATGTACGGTATGCAAAGTTGTTTCCATACTATAATTAAAACTACATGTATAAAGTATACTAACATTTGGATAAGAATTAACAGGGAAATTTTTTTAAATGAGCACAAGATAATTACTGGAAAGGTGGAATTTGGGGTGATTTTTCTTTGATTCGTTGATTTCCATTATGATATTCACAGTATTATTATACAATGCATACATTTTTTCTTCAGGAAATTTCTCTATGTCCTACCTTTGTTTAGATTAATGAAAACAAAATTAAAATATTGCCTCCTTCCATTTTACTGCCTTTCTCTTTTCTAAGCAACATTTTCAAAATAGTAGCAAGTCTTCCTCTCTGGCCATATTTAAGATCAGTTAAAGTCATAGTTAAAGTCTGCCATACTTTAAGTGATGGCCGCCCAAAATTAGCCTATTGTTAAAATTGTGGGTTTCAGAATGAAATTTCTCCAAACTTCAACTTGAATTTCTAGATCAGTTATAGGTGAAGGTTAACAATGCCAAAGTGAAATTGTCCAGCTTAGGCTCAGCCTGGCTTCTAAGTACCTTGTAGGCCAGGCCTCCCGTGAGAACTCTCCCACTGGAGAAATTGCGTCACGTGGAGGAGTCGAGAGGCTCGGAAAACACTGAGGTACAGATGGGAGGAAGCAGTTGGCTCCTATACATGAAAATGAATTATATAGGCTCTAATTTTGAAGAACTATATCAAAAACTTTTAAGACATGAAATGTTTTTGATATTCATAACATATATTTAGGATGGATTCATTAAAATGCTGAAGAACATTTGAGTCTTATAACATAAAGATGAGCAATTTGGGTTTCAGACAAATCAAGCTGGGAGACAAGCAGAATACACACAATACCTTGCATAACGGATCCACATTGAGGACCAGGAACTGGCTTTTTAGATTGCCTGGACCACATGCAACCACTCTTAAGAGAAGAGGCAATCAGTAGACACCAACCCTGAGATGACTGGGCTGCCGAATAATCAGACATAGATTTTGAAGCAGCTATTACAACACTGTTCCATAAGGTGAGGGAAAACCCTCTTAAAGCAAATGTAAAAATACAAGTTTCAGCAAAGAAATAGAAGCTATTTTTTAACAGAAATTTTAGAAATGGAAGACCACTCAGCTTAGTTCATCCTTTTGTGAAATCTGCCCTGCAGACCCCAACCACTACCTCATCTTCCACTCCTTCTGTTGTGATGAAATCCCGATGGCAGGTGCTCTCTGTGTCCCAAAGAGCTCTGATATTCCCCAGAACCCCTGTCTATTGTAAAGATAACTTGCTTTACTGCTTCTACCACCTACCTCCTCTGTACAGCTCATTGCACTTGCACATGCACCAACTAAACCAACTTTCTATATGTAAGGCAGTGTGAGGCAGTGCAGAGTTCCCCAAATGAAGAGTTATGATATCAAATAAATTTGGGAAGTGCTTCATGCTTAGCCCTTTCTTAGACATTCACAATGCTTGTCGTATCCTAAATGTTTTATGATGTCTTGGTAGTTACCCAATTTTATCTGAACCCAGAATCCTTTTTTCAAGGAGCATTTATCCATTTGGAAAATATTCTTAGGGGGACATGCAAAACACTTGGCTGATTCTGAGAGCCTGAAATAAAACCACAACTCTGCCTTATGCTTTCCATGTGACCTTGTGTAAGCCATTTAACTTTTTTGAGCCTTAGTTTCCTCATCTGAAATGTGGACATAACATCTTCAACCAGCTGTTTTTTTTAAAATATATATATATTTTTATTATACTTTAAGTTCTAGGGTACATGTGCACAATGTGTAGGTTTGTTACAGATGTATACATGTGCCATGTTGGTGTGCTGCACCCATTAACTCGTCATTTACATTAGGTATATCTCCTAATGCTATCCCTCCCCTCTCCCTCCACCCCAAAGCAGGCCTCGGTGTGTGATGTTCCCCTTCCTGTGTCCAAGTGTTCTCATTGTTCACTTCCCATCTGAGTGAGAACATGCTGTGTTTGTTTTTTTTGTCCTTGTGATAGTTTGCTGAGAATGATGGTTTCCAGCTTCATCCATGTCCCTACAACCAGCTGTTTTTAAGATTAAATGGGATGTCTTCTATACCTAAGAATGAGTTAGCACTGAAGAAACATTCTCTTCCCAAGAGCTTCATCCCAGAAAAACAGGCCCAAATCCAAATTATTTTTTTTATTTCCTTAATGTCTAGAGTGTCAAGAAAACCAAATAACAAATACATGAAGTGAATAAATGCTATTGCTTATTTTCTCACAATTTTATGAAGAGGTTAAAATCAGCTTACTGATACCTCTCTGAGGCAGGTTCTGAGCTCAGGCCCTCATCTCCACAGGCCCTGCTGACTCTCTGGCCTCAGTGTCGACCATTTCTGTTTCTGCTCTCAGATATCCCCTTCTGGGTGAATATTGAAGCTGCACCCATTCCTGGCCTCCATCCTATAGGATAAACTGGCTTTCTTCCATTTCCTTACTTGTTATATTTTCAAGAGAAAAACTTTATATGTGATCTCTCAAAATATGAGAGAAAACAGAGCCAACTGCTTACAACTTTCTGAAGAAGGTAAATCTTATTGTTTCCATACAATACATTTTTATCTTTCTCTTTCTCAAATCTCAGCACTTACCACTTTCTTGTTTGTCATTCCAAATGCCTCTGCCTCTTGTACTATTCTCTGACTCTTCTGATCTTCCACTATGGTAGTTCATCAGGCAAGCTCTCTCCCTAAATTCTCTTCAAAAATGTCCTGTCCTCCTCTCTCTGTCTACCTTCCCCACATTTCCATTCCCTTATAGCAAGAAGGACCAACTGAAAAATAACTCATCCTTTTGGGTGAATAACTAATAGTCACTGTCTGCCCCTGTCACTTGCCAATAAACTGTAGAATTTTTAAGACTAAAAGCCAACTTAAAGGCTGTGGTGCTCTTAGTGCTCTCTTGTATCTTACTCTCCACTTCTTCCTGACAATAAACAAGAAGTCACAGCCTAGAAATTTGGTACTTTGCCTGTTTTCACAGTTTCTAACTCCTGCAACTATTATTTGTTTTACATACCTGTATTGGGTAGGTTTGTCTTATTTCACTTATTAACTTATTAAAAGCACATTGTATTTTCTTTCATGTACACATATATCAAATGCATATTATAAAGCCAAGCAGTAGCCACTCAAATCCTGATGGCATTGATTATGAAAATCCCAAAATATTCCTGATAGGTGAATTATTTTCAGAATGGGATGTAGTTACTTCTCATCACTATTGCAACCACAATGTATATGTCTATTTTTAATGAGGAGGAGTGGAGTTTAATTTTAAAACATGTATATTGGCTTTTCCATTTAACCTTCTAGGAAAATAACCTTCAGAAGTTCCAATGCAGAACAGATAACAAATTAAATGATTCTGCTTATGAATATTAGTGCATATATTCTGTCAAACTTTAAGTTTTCATTTTATGTTATTAAGGATTGAAGAAGAGAAAAACTATGATAAATAATGAACTGAGTCTACCATAATGTAGGTGTAAACAAAAGCCTTTCTCATCTTTCTTCTTTTTGCTTCACAGTAAGAAAAGAATTAAAAGATCTAGGAAAAAGATAAGTAGAGACTGAGTACAATCCTTTCTGCCAACAAGATTATTGTTGTTCCATCCACTAATGATATCTCAAATATGGGGCATAAAATATAATCAAAGGACAGTAGTTGTAATTAGCAAAGATTTAGTGTGTACAAAATTATTTAAATTTTTTTACAATATGCATTTACAATTTTAATAGCCATGCAGCATCATGGAAATGGTTTCTACACAATATAAAATGCCAAATATAAAATTGTGTCTGTGCTGTGGTCACAACTATGCATAAATTATGGATGCATTTGTATAAAGGGCTAAGAAAGCATATAGGAAAATGAAAAGATCTGCTTTGTTATGCGAGTAGAATGGTGGATAAATGTTTTATTTTTAATTTCTAGTGTTCTTTTTATAGCTGAAGTTGGGGGGTGATCTAACACATTTGCCTTTATTGTAATGGATTACTAGCAATTTCTGATTATCAGTCATGGATCCCATTTCTTTACATGACAAGTTAGAGTTAGGGGAGTGCAGGGCAGAACCCTCACAGCAGCTGAAAGAATCTTGCCATTAACAGTAGCTCAGAAATAAGTTAGTATTCCCATACTGTGTACTTTCACTTGATGAGAGTTTAGTCTATAACAATTAATAATAAACCTCCAACACTGCAATTCTGCATTACGGCTTCTCAGATCTTAATGTGTACATGAATCACCAGGAGGTCTTGTCCAAATGCAGATTCTGATTCAACAGGTCTGGGAATGTAGCCTGAGATTTTACATTTCTAACAGTCTTAGGTGAAACTGATGCTGCTGGCCCACAGACCACCCTCTGAGGAGCAATGTTCAGCATCATATAAAATCCGCCTTTTTTTCTGTCTCAGATACAGAAGTGGAAAATGACCCACTTGAGACCAAGCTTTTCCAGTTTCTAAATAATCCTAGAATGTCCACCTAGGGGAAACTGAGGCCTAGTAACAGGAAGTACCTATCCTGCACCAAAGAGTTAGGGTCAAAGTCCAGGCTAGTATCACGGGTGCCAGCTCCAGACTCTAACCTCCCACACCCACCACCTGCAACTGATGTAAAAAGAAAGCTAAAAGAATAGCTTACCCTTCAGATTTTGCTGATACTGGCTCCAAAGTAGACTCATTTGCTGGGATGGTCCTGGAGTGAATAGGAAACAGTCCTCCAATAACAAGGGAATGGTTTTCGGCATCTACATACCCATTCAAATCAAACTTGCCCAGCAACCGGCAGGTCTGTTCTTCTTTGTCTTCTTTGGCTTCAGTGCTCAATTCAGCCCATAAAAATGCAAGAAATTCTAGAACCAAGCATTTCCTCTGGTGGCCATTTTAATAAGGTGAGTTTAGGGGAAGTGACCAGTGTTGAAATTATACAAGTTTTAATGAGGCACCTTGATAGAGCTTTACAGTGACTGTGCCTCATCCCAGGGGACTCTGCCTGCTGCTATTTGCTACATAATTGTCATGTCTCCATCAATCAGGGAGCCTCACACTCACTTGCAATTTATGGATCTGGACTAGGAGCTAAGCAATCCTTTCGAAAAGAGACTCATAAAAGCCTCTTTTATACTTAGAAATAATATATAATAATATAATAGTGGGTTTTGCATTTAAAAGAGTCATTTCATTTTCTAGAAATTGTTTCTTTCTTGTTTAACTTATGTCAGCCTCAATCATTCTCACTTCGGCCTCTCTTGTGGGAGCTTCTCTCACCCCAAAGCTGAGGAAGGGCATCCTGCTTCATCACAGAGTATAAAAAAGGTGACGTCAGGCCAACCTCTCTTCTTCAGAGTATAGAGAAATTTGAGTGGAAAACCATGAGATTTGGAATGGAATACATCATTTTTTGTCTGTGTTCTGCCACTTTCATTAGCATGGTGGTGGGAAACTTATTTAATTTCTGTGCCTCCCTTCCTGCCTCTGTGACTAGGAGATCATAAACTACCTTAGAAACTTTTGTAAAGCCCATAAGAAGTCAATGAACATTTTTTGTATGCATCATTTTCTTTAACCTACACGTCTTAAGCAAAGCGTTGCCCTCAGCTCACATTGCTGCCTTTGTCACTGGTGAGGCTCATGTCCCTGGGTTTCTTCCTGAGAGCTCCTTCTCCTCCCTTTCTTGCCAGGCCTCTCCTAGCGGTGTCCCCCAGTCTTTCTCCAGGTTAACTCACCATGGATTCCCAGTCCCTTGTCTTGCTCTTTGCCCATCTCAAACATTTCCCCTCAGAGTATAAATTCACAGAAATATTTTCAGAACACAATCCACCAATATATGAAAAATCTGTATACCCTTTGATCATGTGATTTTACCTCAAAGTATTTATCTCAAGGAAGCAATAGAGATCCACACAAAAATGATGTATAAGGATATCGACCACAGTTTGATTTATAATAGTAAAAAGGCAGCAAACTAAATGTACACAATGGGGAATTTTTAAATCAATTATGATTTATTCATGTGATATAATGCAAAGGAGCCATTTAAATCATGTTTTGGACAAATGTTTATGCATTAGGGAAAAGTTCACAATATGCTTTAAATGAGGATAACCAATTTTAAAAGCAACAAACAAAATGGCATTCTACATTTCTAAAATTTAGCAATATTTTATAGCTGTCTTTCACCTATATGTTTCCATTAAAAGAACTAAAAGAAACCACTGTAAACCAGATGTCAAAAGAAAGGAAAAAAATTACCTTTCCCACTACGTTAACAAACCAATCATTTTCATGTTTCCATGTTCGTTTCCAGTTCAAAATGACAGTCATGCAGTGCTTTTTAGTGCTATATTATGTGTGATTTTAATTTTTCATCTTTACACTTTTCTACATTCCCCATCTGTTCTACAACACAATTATAGTCCCTACATATTCACCACCCTGATATTATTAATATTACCAGTCAGCTGGGACCCACCTCCCCTTCAACAGGAAGGTCATCTCCTTCACCTTATCCCCACTGAAGGATTTCCTATTTGTTGTCTAAGTGTAATCTCCACCTGACCTGGGAAATCCCAAAAAAGAGTCTCCCATTACTACCTATTGGTGAAATCCTAGGCCCATGCCTCCATCTTCCCATAGCCATCTGCCTTCACAAGTGAGCTAGCAGATGACATAGCCCTGGGCCCTGACTGAGTGACATCACAGTCTGTCAAATGTCTCACGAGTCTCAGTTTTCTAAAGTGTGGATGCTCCACAGTTTCCACCCTCAGGCTTTCAAAATGATGCTGACAAGTCTTAAAGGAAAGACTGATTCCCAGGGGAATCTCTTCAGAGTTTGGTTTCATCCAAATAAAAGGACACTCTGGGTGATAGACTACACCTCCCTAAGAGCCTGAGAATCCCTCTCTTGAGCTGTAAGGGTTTAGTCCACAGCTTTTCTCAGACCTATTTGGAACTATTCCTCCCTCATTTGTGATCTCTCTTTCTTACCAGAAGGCAGCTGTTTCTGAGCAATTCTCTCTTGTTGTCAAGGGCTACCCTTGCACAAAGGTATGTTTATCACCAAAGCTGACTTGCCTTAATCTTCTAGTAAAAAAAAAAACTGTGCTCAGCCCTATAAAAAAACCATTAAAATAGATGATTTTGTGTTATATTAATAAGAACAAAAAGCTAGCATTTTTACTGCATTTTACATTTTACAAATTGTTTTCACATACTTTATTATTCCTGTAGGTCAGGAACTAAATTCAGTGTTAATGAGGTTTCTGATTTGGGCAGCAGCATCTGGTGTCCAGTGCTTTTGTAATTCCCAGGATGATAGTATATTTTACCAGGGCCATGGTGATTACATCTTCCAAATGCAGTAGACAAAGCATAGGAAAAATAACATCCATGCTCTTAGGCAGAAGGTCTTTATTACATGCACAGTGATGGATAATTCACACCTCATAACACTCTATGTGGCTGGTTTTGTTTTGTTCACTTTATGAATGAAGAATCATGAGCTCACAGATCCAGCATATGTTAAAGTGCAGACACCAAAGCTCATATCCTTTCAGAGGCCTAGGGTTAGAGAGAAAGGACATGGACCAAGTCCAGGAGCAGGAATTGGAGGTGTAGCTTTTTCACCGTGTGATCCTCTCTCCATCTCTTGGACCTCAGGCCCCTCATCACCAAATAGGGGGCTTCAGGCTAAACAGCTTTCTTTCTTAAGGGTCCTAACAGAGTCAGCAATGTTGTGGTTCTGAGTAAGCCATTCCAAGGCTCAGATTCAATGATAGCTTAACAGTGTGCTGCCAGAGCAAGCAGTAGCAAACTGTTTCATTGACTATCAAGGTGAAACTGTTTTCTCAATAATACTTTGAACCTAATTACCATTGTCACATGACTCTGACTTCAAGGACCTCTGATCAAGGCAAAAAACACCAGATGAATGTTGGTGCAAAAGGCCATGGGTGTTTAATCCCATGTATCCACACCAAGACTCCTAGGCCTGAGACTATGAGCGTATGTTTTTACCTCACTCCCCTAGACATGTTTGATCCTTGTGGTTCTCCAAGGACCCTGGTGAAAGTTAGGCTTCCTTCCAGGAACAATAACACATTCTGTCCAGACTTGTCTTCCCCTTCAAGCAAAACAAAACACCTGAGCTCCTAAAGACTCTGGACCCATGTCATTAACGAAGGCTAAGAATATTTAAAGCCTGTTATACGGTTTCCAGGAAAAGCTCAAACCCCAAATCTACTGCAGATAAACACTACTGAGTGCTTCCGAGAAACTGGGGCATTACAGCCATCCCAGTGCACTTACAGCTGGGTCACAGTCATTTGGTCAGGCACAGTTTGTCAGATGTCATTTGACTTTTATATTTCTCTATGTTACTTGGAATCCTAGGTGATATTCATGCCATACCAGCAGATGAATAAACACACTAGTCTACTTTGTTTTATTTCCTATGCAGAGCTATCCTACCCAGTCAAGAAATGAACATAACACCTAGTTACATATATTTAAATTGCTGTTTTTACTTGGCAAAATCTATATTACAGCTGACCCTTAAACGACATGGGTTTGAACTGCATGGATCCACTTTCATGTGGATTTTCTTCTGCCTCTGTCACCCTCAAGACAGCAAGTCCTCCTCTTCCTCCTCCTCCTCAGCCTACTCAGTGCGACAATGACAACGATGAAGACCTTTATAATGATTCACTTCAACTTAATACATAGTAAATACATTTTCTCTTCCTTATGATTTTCGTAATAACATTTTCTTTTCTCTAGCTTACTTTATTGTAAGAATACACTATCTAATATGTATACTAAATATGTGTTCATTGACTGTTCATGTTATCGGTTAGGTTTCCAATCAACAGTAGGCTATAAGTAGTTAAGTTTTGGGGGAGTCAAAAGTTATACACAAATTTCCAACTGCACAGGGGAGGGGGTCAACACCCCAACCCCCATGTTGTTCAAGAGTCAACTGTGGTTTTTCAGATGTATGTCTCCAACAGTTAAAAAATGTTTACCTATAATATGAATTTTGTGACATTATGACATTATGGCTTGCCTGTATCTTTATTGCAAGAAGAAAAAAAGACTAAAAATAAATCAGCTTTCATAAGTGCGTTGTTATTATGATATTCAAGTTATTAATGAGAGGCCTTGGGGTGTGTAAAAAGTAGGCTTTTGGATTTTTTAACACATCAATACTAATCACTTGTTACAGAACAGCCCCTGTGTGTCTAAACAGAGAAAGCCCTCAATTACAGCAAAGGAGAAAGACACTCAGACACTGCAGGCATAAAAATCTTTAAACAGCTGCCTTGCTGAATTGAGAAAGCCACAGGTTACTACCTCGTCTGCTGCATCTATTTTCAGGAAAACAATTTGACAGCCTGATTAATCTCCTACCTCAATATCAGCTGACTCAAAAACAGCAACTCTTACCATACAGAACCTACAGCATCCTCTTTCTCCTTGGAAGCATCACATGTTTCAGAGCTATAGCATGCTGCGGCTGCAACAAAAATCATGAAGATGGTAGGCAATTGACTAAAGCTGGAAAACTGTTATAATCACAGCCTTGTAGAGAATAAACATCTATTTTTAAAAAAATTTGAAATGAAGAAAACTGACCAGCTGTAATTCTCACTTAAAAAATTAAGTATGCCTGCCTGCCTCCAATCTTCCCTTTTAATCTATTCCAACACTGAAAGAAAGTGATCACATCAATCTCCAGACCACTTTTTACATTTTTTACAGTTTATCGAGATATAATTTACATACCACACACCAGACGCATTTAGGATGTGCAATTCAATATTGTTTTAGTATATTTACAGAGTATGCAATCATTGCTGCAATCTAATTTTAGAACACTTTCATCATCACAAAAAGGAAAATTATGTCCCATTCGTCCCTCACTCCAAGCCTTAGGAAACCACTTACTCTCCTTTCTGTCTTGGTAGTTTTGTCCATTCTGGACATTTTATTTAAATGGAATTACGCAATATACGGGAGTTTTGTGTCTGGTTTATTGATACAGCATGATAGTTTGAAGTTTATTCATGTTGTAGTATATATTAGTACTTCATTTAAAAAAATCTTTATTGAGATATAATTTATACACCATAAAATTTACCCAATTGAAAAGTACAATTTAATGGGTTTTAGTATACTTAAAGAGTTGCAACTATCACCATGGACTAATTTGGGAATATAGAATCATTCCCCTCTCTGTCCGCTACCACCCCCAGCCCTAGATAACCACTAATCTACTTTTATGTTGGTAAAGATTTCCTATTCTGGACATTTATATAAATGGAATTACAAAATATGTGGCCATTATTACTGGCTTATCTCATTTAACATGGCATTTTCAAAGTTTGTTCATGTTTTAGTATGTATCAGTACCTTCTTCCTTTTTATTGATTTCTTTTTATTGCCAAATAGTATTCCATTGTATGGATACACCAGATTTTATTTATCCATTTATCTGTTAATGAAGATTTGGATTGTTTTCACTCTTTGGCTGTTATGAACAATGCTGCTATGAACATTCTTTTTTTTTTTTTTTTTTTTTTTTTGAGACGGAGTCTCGCTCTGTCGCCCAGGCTGGAGTGCAGTGGCGCAATCTCGGCTCACTGCAAGCTCCGCCTCCCGGGTTCACTCCATTCTCCTGCCTCAGCCTCTCTGAGTAGCTGGGACTACAGGCGCCCGCCACCACGCCCGGCTAATTTTTTTTTCTATTTTTAGTAGAGACGGGGTTTCACCGTGGTCTCGATCTCCTGACCTCGTGATCCGCCTGCCTCGGCCTCCCAAAGTGCTGGGATTACAACCGTGAGCCACCTCGCCCGGCCGCTATGAACATTCTTATACAAGTATTTGTGTAAACACATGTTTTCAACATTTTGATTTTCATATAAACATATATTCTCCCACATCCAGGAGTAAAATTGGTAAGTCACATGGTAACTCTATGTTTAACATTTTGAGAAACTGCCAAACTGTTTCCTAAAGTGGCTCCACTATTTTACATTCCCATTAGTAATGTATGAGGGTTCCAACTTCTCTACATCCTTACCACCACTTGTTATTCTCCTGTTTTATTATAGCCCTTCTAGTGCTTATAAAGTGGTATCATTGTGGTCTTGATTGACACCTCCCTTACAGCTAATGACTCAAAGAAAGCTATATGCTTTCCTCTAGATGTTTTCAAATTTTAATTCTCACATCTAGGATTATGATCTATTTTGAGTTAATTTTTGTGTGTGATATTATAAGGTAAAGCCTAAGTTCTTTTTTCCCTTTTTTTCCTTTTCTTATAAATAACCAACTGTCTCTGCACCATTGGTTGGAAAAACTATTCTTTTCAACATTAAATTGAATTATGTGGCATCCCTGACAAAAAATAAATTGACTGCCAATGTAAGGATTTATAATCTCAATTCTATTCCACCAGTCTATACATCTATCCTTTTGCCAGTGTTGTGCTGCCTTCATTACTGTAGTTTTGTTGTGATTTTTGAAATCAGGAAATGTAAGTCCTCCAATTTTATTCTTTTTCAAAAGTGTTTAAACAATTCCAGGTCTTTTCCATTTCCATGTGCATTTCAGGATCAGCTTGTCAATTTCTGGAAATCCTCAGCCAGCTTAGGAGTCTGATAGAGATTCTGTTGAATCTGTAGATTGATTTTGGAAGTGTTGTCATCTTAATACTAAGTTTATGTATCAGAAGACTCAGATCATTTGCAAGGGCTCTTCATCTGCCTCAGATCAAATCCACCCACAACAGGTCTTACAAGGTCCATCTTGGTCCAGCCCCTAGTTAAGTAATCAGTTGCCTCTTTGGCAGCACCCCCTCCCATTGCCACCACAAAATACACTACAAGCCACATAAACCTGCCTTTAGTTCCTTCAATATATGATGCTCTCTTTTATCTCCAGGTCTGTCCTCACTCACATACACTGCACATTCTCTGTGTCAGGGGCTTTCTCCCTTGTGCCCCATCCCTGATTCACTTCTTTTCCTTCATGTCTCAGGTCCCTTTCCACTTTCTCTGACACTCACATCCTGAGATATGCAGCTCCCCACGGTCTACATGACTTGCCTTTCTTTGTTCTTTCATGGTGGACTTTAGTTTATTTGATGGAAAACATTGTTCAAGACTTCAAATTGGTTGAAATGTCTTGAATGAAATGAATATCACTAGTCCCTGTTTTAGGGAGTATTAGAAATTTGGGCAGTTTTACAACTATTCTTGTGTCTTTAAACATTTTTATAACTCTTTACAAAATGTTCAGGATTTGGAGAAAATATTTTTTCTAGTATTTTCCTCCAGTTGGTTGTACCTGTTCATACCTATTGGAACTGTTTATAATGGTTGTTGCAGTTTGAATAATGGCCCCTCAAGGTGTCCATGTCTTCATCTCTGAAACCTGGGAATATGTTATATTCTGTGGCAAAAACAAAATCTACAGACGTAATTAAGTTAAAGACTTTAAAATGAGGAGATTAACCAGGATTATCCAAGTGGGCTCAAAGTTGAAATCACAAGTGTCCTTATAGAAGGGAAACAGAGAGAGATACGACAGAGAAGAGAAGAAAATGTGAGGAAAGCAGAGTCTGGGATGCTGGCAGCCTCTCCAAACTGGAAAAGGCACGTAGTTGGATTCTCCCCTCATAGCCTCCATAGGGAACTAGTTTTACTGACATCTTGACTTTAACCCAATGAAACTGATTTCAGAAACTGATCTCCCGAGCTGTAAAAGAATAAATTTGTGTTGCTTTAAGCCACTAAATTTGTGGTAATCTGTTATAGCAGCTAAAGGTAATACAATAGTAATGGGTTGTAAATAACCTAATATCCAACAAAAGGGGCTAGTTGGAATCAACTTGGATATCCAATAACATGCCAGTAGGAAACAATCTACATGCCCACAGGAAGAAACTGGTTATATAGATTCTGATAAGTTTCAGAAGAATAGGTGTGGTTTGGTTTTCTTCATCACTCAGGCTGGAGTGTAGTGCTGCAACCTAGGCTCACTGCAACCTCCACCTCTCAGGTTCAAGTGATTCTCATGCCTCAGCCTCCTGAGTAGCTGGAATTACAGGCATGTGCCACCACGCCCAGCTAATTTTTGTATTTTTAGTAGGGACAGAGTTTCACCATATTGGCCAGGCTGGTCTCGAACTCCTGACCTCAAGAGATCTGCCCCCCTTGACCTCCCAAAGTGCTGGGATTCCAGGAGTGAGCCACCCATCACACCCAACCTGGTTTTCTTAATGCATTAAAAAAAGATCTGAGAGGCTATAAGTGGATAGGACAATGAGTATTCTTTATGCTATTCTTTTTATTTGTTTATTTCATCTTCAGTGACCCAAAGGCTTCATTGTTTTTGTAATAATAAAGGAGAAAAATCAATAAAAGAAACTTCAGCAATGAAAGGAACAATAAGAAAATACAAGGAAAGGATCTGGAGTTTTTAAGAGCCTGAGTGGATTGTATGATTTCTTAATATCTAATTTATATGCATCCAGCTTCTCCTGTACTATTTGTTCCACAATGTTTTCGAGAACATTGCCATCTTGTAAATTGGTTGAAAATGAGTATTTCTAATCACTGGTTCCCATTTTTATAGCTTTTGTATGTACTATAAATACTATATAATAACCTCTACTACTATATTTATGTGCCATAAGACGGAGTTCTTGTCTAGAAATGATCATTTGGATGGTGAGAATCAGTAAAACTAAGTAAAATAATTGGAAAATGAGGCAATCTGCAATAAAATGTTGAGTTACACATCTTGGATTTTAAGCGAATGATATGTGGTGGTTCATAAAACCATAAACATAGCTTTCCATGTGCTTAGATTATTTATCCACATCAGCATCCCCGACTGTGATTTCAAAATATACCAGTTAACAATAACATTACTAGCAATGATAACAGTACTATTAGAATAAAAGTGTCTTATATTCCACAGTATATGTATCTCATTGTTCAGTAACCCTTACAAAAACCACGTGCAGTAAAAATACTTCACCATTATTTATACTTTACACATGAAGAAGCTGGAGCTCAGAAAAGTTTAGCAATATGATCAAGGTCACAAAGCTCCTTAGTGACTTAGATGATTTTCTATTTAGTGACCTGCCAATGGGAGGTACAGATATCCCAGATCCCCATCTGTCTCTAAGAATCAAAGATAATCACCAGTAGCTCCCCTACTCCATTGGGGATTTCCAATGAAGAGGAAAATGTGGCAAGAAATTTCTGAGTGACACCTACTCAACGCTCAAGGAAATTTCTTGCTGAGTTCATTGCTGTGATGCCTAACACCGGATGGCAGTGTTGCACTGGGCAGAATTTATTAAGTGCCTAAGGGTCACGCAGGTCCGTTTGTTTTTTGTTTTGTTTTGTTTTGTTTTTAATTGTATATATTTAAGGTGCGCAATTTTTTTTTTTATATTAGTCCATTTGTTTTTAGAAGTAGGTTACTGTTGGCTGGGTGCAGTGGCTCATGCCTATAATCCCAGCACTTTGGGAGGCCAAGCCAGGAGGATCGCTTGAGGTCAAGAGTTCAAGACCAGCCTGGCCAACATGGTGAAACCCTGTCTCTAATAAAAATACAAAAATTAGCCGGGCATGGTGGCGCATGCAGGTAATCCCAGCTACTTGGTAGGCTGAGGCACAAGAATCACTTGAACCCAGGAGGCAGAGGTTGCATGAGCTGAGATCGTGCCACTGCACTCCAGCATGGGCGACAGAGCGAAACTCCATCTCAAAAAAAAAAAAAAAAAGGTACGTTACTGCTCAACTTGCCAGAAGTGACTTACTATATTTGTGTTAAACACTATTATGATGTGGCAGAATGAGAATTTGTAATAATTCCAAAGTGCACTAAATGCAACTTTATTTTCTACAATTGTCCCCATCTTGCTCCAGCTGGCTCTGACTATAGTTCTGCTGATGGTCATTAAGGTACAGTTGAAATGGTGTTGGTGAGTGTACTTGTCTGTTTTCACACTGCTATAAAGAAATACCTGAGACTGGGTAATTTATAAAGCAAAGAGGCTTAATTGACTCACAGTTCCACATGGCTGCGGAGGCCTCAGGAAACTTACTAACACAACCCTGGGGGAATGTGAAGGGGAAGCAAGCACCTTCTTCACAAGATGGCAGAAGAGAGAAGAACAGGGGAAACTGCCACTTATAAAACCATCAGATCTTGTGAGAGCTCCTACTCACTATCATGACAACAGCATACGGGAAACTGCCCCCATGATCCAATCACCTACCTCCCTTGACATGTGGGGATTACAGTTGGAGATGAGATTTGAGTGGGGACACAGAGCCAAACCATATCAAGGAGGAACACTTGATTCTGCTAAAGAAGGGTAACAGCATCTCTTTCTAAATACTGTCTTCAGGTAAAGACTCAATATAATTCAGATTTACACTCTTCATAACAGTGGTTTCTCTCCTCTTAAGGAACTTCCCCATCCAATTCTCCCTTCCTCTGAGACCCATGGAAAGCTTATTACAATGTGGGGAAGAGCCTCTGGTCCACGTGCCACATTCTGTGTCCTTGCCAGCCTCAATTCATTTGGTCATTGTCACAGCTACCATGTTGATAGACATCGACAAGATTGTAGATATCTAGACTATACTTTCAGGGATCATTTCTATAGTTTGTTACTAGAGAAGTTTCTCTGAATGTGTAGAGCACCGACGACAAGGATCCCCTCTCTCGCCACTCCTATTCACTCGTAAGTGAGAGTTGAACAATGAGAACACATGGACACGAGGAGGGGAACATCACACACCAGGGCCTGTCAGGGGGTGGGGGGCTGGGGGAGGGATAGCTTTAAGAGAAATACCTAATGTAAATGATGAGTTGATGGTTGCGGCAAACCAACATGACACATGTATACCTATGTAACAAACCACACGTTGTGCACATGTGCCCCAGAACTTACAGTATAATAATAAATTAAAATTAAAATTATAAAACAGTAAAACAACAGAAACACCCTCCCCCCAAAAAAAAAGATTGTAGATCTCTAGTCATGACTTCATGTACAAGGCCCCTTCACTCTGTGACCTCCTTTTTCCATGACTGCAGGCTTCTTCTAGCCTACCAGTCCTTTCAGTTTCCATGTTCCTTTCTACTCACACACAGCCTGCAAGTACTTGTGAGTCTCCATTGCACCATGGTTCAGGCCATGGGGAATAGGGCAACTAGTTTAGGCCCATCTGTGGAAACACCTCTCTCCAACAATCACTTCTGAACCGAGCCCATAGGATGGCACCATGTTCAATAAGGTGCCACGAAAAAACTATGGCTTCCCTCAACTTCTTGCAATCTCTCCAGCGTGGAGAGTCTCTGACAGCCCGAAACCTGTTTGGATGTTTAACCACACTTGCCACATGCCCAACCCTAAGGATATGGAGAACTAGGAAATTCTTACCTGGCCCTCCTCTCTTTCTCAACTTCCCCCCTTTCCCCAGCACCAGGACTTTCTGTTTACTTTCCCTTTCCTTCTGTAAGCAACTTTCCTACGTAATAGCCTCTTTCTTACCAACTCCATGAGTGTCTTTGCTCCACGTAGATATCTTTTCCCTTCCTTAACACTAAAACCTTCATAATCTGGCCCTTATGCTAGAAGGACTACAGAAGTTTTTTTGTTTTTAATTACCAAGGGGCAAATATATTAGTAATTATTTCACGAATAACAGTTTCTAATAATAGCAGTAATTAAGTGTTAGGCTCTGTCTCTAGGGTTTGAAGCATGGCTCTACCACACACTAACTGTCCAGCCTTAGATATGTCACTTAACTATTCTACACTTGAGTATCCTCTTATGTGAAAAAAAAAAAAAGATAACAGTGAGTTTGTTATGACGTTTAAATAAGATAAAGCAGGTGTAGCACTCAACATAGTTGCTAGTATACAACGAAGTGCCTAGCTAACATTAGAAATTAGTGGTGTTTCTTTGTCCCTTAGCTACTAAGGTAGTCATTCATTTAAGTTATTGAATTTCATGTGCAAAAAAAGAACACTAAACAAAGAAAGGATGCTCATTATTTTATTTTCTTATAAAACCACAAAATTCTGCCACCAGCTTTTTAGATCCCTTGCAGAAGATCATTGCTGAGATGCCTAACACTGGATGGCAATGTTGCACTGGGCAGGTATCATTAAGACCCTGGAGAGTGGATTCTTCCTTTCTGAAAAAGGGCATAGTTAAATCAACTTAATCAAATGTTAGGTGAAAATTTAGGGTCTGTCACATACACACATATACACAATCTCTCCCTTTTTTTTTTTTTTTTTTTTGAAATCGAATCTCACTCGGTCACCCAGGCTGAAGTGCAGTGGCACAATCTCGGCTCATTGCAGCCTCCGCCTCCCAGGTTCAAGCAATTCTCCTGCCTCAGCCTCCCAAGTAGATGAGATTACAGGTGCAAGCCACCATACCTGGCTAAGTTTTGTATTTTTAGTAGAGGCAGGGTTTTGCTAGGTTGGCCAGGCTGATCTTGAACTCCTGACCTCAGGTGATCCACCCCCTCGGCCTCCCAAAATGCTGGGATTATAGGCATGAGCCACCACACTTGGCCCACAATCTCTTCAAATCAACCAGAAAATATATCTAAAAAGCTATTTTCACATTTTAAATGGTCTATTTAATACTAAATGTCTTATTAACATTGAAAATGTCTCTTTTAATACTTCAGTAAGTGCCATTGTCAGTATGTAGTTTCTATATACAACTGCCAAGTATTTAGTAACAGCTGATTACTGTGGCTTAATAGTCACTTCTGAATGAATCAGAAGCACTTTGAAATCTGGTTAAAGTTATTTATCTGGTTGTTCAAACACTGTTCAGTGAAACAAGCTAAAACATTTACCTGGCTTATAGTCCTGCCCTCTCGATAAACACTTGCTGAAAAACAAAATGCTATCACACAACTATACCTTGAAACAACTGTAACTCTTTAGAAACTACCATTATGGAGAGATTTTGGTCATAAAAGAAATTTTATTAAATTTAGTGAGATACATATAGGAATTCAAATTGTGCTGCAATATTCCTTTCTTCGTTGGTTCATTCATTTAAACTACCGTTGAGAGAGATATTCAAAATAAGCCGGATTTGCAACCCCAATGACCCACACCAGAATGCAAAAATTTCCCTTTTCCTCTCAGAGCTTGTCAGTCTAAATAATACATATGTGTTTAATTTAACTAAATATCTAAATGATGCTTCTAAGATGCTTGGAATATAGTTGCTTTTATAAATATAAGGCACTATCACCCCAGATATTACCAGAGTCTTATTTATAGTGTTAATCTTCACCTTCTACGAAAAAAGAGTTTGCAGAGCAAACCTCAGACTAGCCTCTATGCAATTAAGAATGTGTGGAGCTCAAATTAGTGAGACTTCATAGTATTTAGAACCAGAGGCAGAGCTATTCCCCTGGAGTGTCTCTGTCTTCAGAATTAACACTGCCTGTTTTGTTTTTGCAAAGTCTACATTTGAGGAAGTGGGAACAAAATCCCATCTAATAAACAAAAGCTTTCTGAAACTTTGGACTCTTTCAAAGCTAAGCTAATGCTTTCAAAGACAGGACTTGAAAAAAAACACTTTACTGCTACTTCCTGCCCCCACCCACCACCCAATGCTGGGACATAGGGGTACTGTCTCCGTGCAGCGAATAAACAAACGGAAGAATCTAACTGATACTAACTCAAATATGTCCTTTATACTTTATTTTAAATTTCCATAATCAGGGGGAATGCAGAGATTCCTTTCTGCAATGTGCTTTGGTAATACATTTATTTGGTTTGGTTTGGTGTGGGGGAAGAGTGGCTAGTGCTCCTCTCTGAAGAAATTATGAAATCTCTCTTCTACCCATTTTCTCCCACCCCTTTCCCAAATTTCTAATTTTTCTTTTCCAGATAAGATTTCATTAATTTTTTACTATAGACACAAACATTAGAGCACCCAATATGCATGCCTTACAGTGACATAAAAAAATAGCAAATAAATAACAAGGAAGGAACAGGAAAAGCAAGGGTGACAAATCAGATCTCTTGATATTTTTTTCAAAGTGATCAGCTGGGCATAAGTGTTTTATGACTCCTCCCTACTCACCTCTCCTCAACAGCTCCACTTCCCACCCCATAGCTTACCCCTTGGGTTGCAATTGGATAAAAAATTCTGAAGTTTCTTCCATTAGGAGAATGATTTGTGTATGCGTGTGTGTGCGCTAACTTAAAAAAGACCCAAGCAAATATATGTGGATAATCTTCAGATCCAGGGAAGGAATGAAATTCTTCTGGTTAAGTGAATAAGGTAAGATAAGAATGTTCATTTATTTTAATGGGTAGTATATCCACTTTTCCCTGAAAAACATGCCCAATTCAATAAAGGAGGAAGTCATCATTAAAAAGAAGTTGAGCAGTTTTTTAGTATATTATCCTGTTTATCACAACAGACATTGTCTCTGCCTATCCCAAAAAATAAAATAGAAAATACAAGCAAATAGGGCTGGGCATGGTGGCTCACACCTGTAATCCCAGCACTTTGGGAGGCTGAGGTAGGCAGAACACAAGGTCAGGAGTTCGACACCAGCCTGGTCAATATGGTAAAACATCATCTCTACGAAAAATACAAAAATTAGCTGAGCATGGTGGTGCGTGCCTGTAGTCCCACCTACTTGGGAGGCTGAGGCAGAAGAATCGCTTGAACCCAGGAGGCAGAGGTTGCAGTAAGCCAAGATCACACCACTGCACTCCAGCCTGGGCGACAGAGCGAGATTCTGTCTCAAAAAGAAAAGAAAGAAAAGAAAAGAGAAAAAAAAGGAAAGGATAGGAAAGGAAAGGAAAGGAAACGAGAAGAAAAGAAAGAAAACACAAGCAAATTTAGGGTGGCTGGCAAGATGGCCAAATAGGAACAGCTCTAGTCTGTGGCTCCCAGCGAGATCAATGCAGAAGGTGGGTGATTTCTGCATTTCCAACTGGGGTACCCAGCTCATCTCATTGGGACTGGTTAGACAGTGGGTGCAGCCCACGGAGGGCGAGCTGAAGCAGAGTGGGGCATCACCTCACCCAGGAAGCGCAAGGCGTTGGGGAACTCCCTCCTCTAGCCAAGGGAAGCCATGAGGGACTGTGCCGTGAGGAACAATGCATTCTGGTCCAGATACTACACTTTTCCCACCGTCTTTGCAACCCACAAACCAGGAGATTCTCTCAGGTGCCTACACCAACAGGGCCCTGGGTTTCAAGCACAAAACTGGGCAGCCATTTAGGCAGACACCAAGTGAGCTGCAGAAGTTTTTTTCATACCCCTGCTGCACATGGAATGCCAGGGAGAAAGAACCATTCACTCCCCTGGAAAGGGGACTAAAGCCAGGGAGCTAAGTGGTCTAGCTCAGCGGATCCCACCCCCATAGATCCCAGCAAGCTAAGATCCACTGGCTTGAAATTCTCGCTGCCAGCACAGTATTGTGAAGTCGACCTAGATGGCTGAGCTTGGTGGGAGGAGGGGCGTCCACCATTATTGAGGATTGAGTATGCAGTTTTCCCCCCGCAGTGTAAACAAGGCCACTGGGAAGTTCGAACTGGGCAGAGCCCATCACAGCTCAGCAAAGCCGCTCTAGCCAGACTGCCTCTCTAGATTCCTGTTCTCTGGGCAGAGCATCTCTGAAAGAAAGTTAGCAGCCCCAGTCAGGGGCTTATAGATAAAACTTCCATCTCCCTGGAACAGAGCACCTGAGGGAAGGGGCAGCTGTGGGTGTAGCTTCAGCAGACTTAAACGTTCCTGCCTGCCGGCGCTAAAGAGAGCAGTGGATCTATCAGCACAGTGCTCAAGCTCTGCTAAAGGACAGACTGCCTCCTCAAGTGGGTCCCTGACCCCCATGCCTCCTGACTGGGAGACACCTCGCAGCAGGGGTCGACAGACACCTTATACAGCAGAGCTGCCACTGGCATCTTGTGGGTGCCCCTCTGGGATGAAGCTTCCAGAGGAAGGAGCAGGCAGCAATCTTTGCTGTTCTGCAGCCTCCACTGGTGAGACCCAGGCAGTGTCTGGAGTGGAACCCCAGCAAACTCCAGCAGACCTCCAGCAGAGGGTCCTGACTGTTAGAAGGAAAACTAACAAACAGAAAGCAATAGCATCAACATCAACAAAAAAGACATCTACACAAAAATCCCATCCAAAGGTCACCAACATCAAAAACCAAAGGTAGATAAATCTATGAAGATGAGGAAAAACCAGTGCAAAAAGGCTGAAAATTCCAAAAACCAGAATGCCTCTTCTCCTCAAAAAAAATCACAACTCCTTACCAGGAAGCGGACAAAACTGCATGGAGAATAAGTTTGAAGAATTGACAGAAGTAGGCTTCAGAAGATGGGTAATAACAAACTCCTCCAAGCTAAAGGAGCATATTCTAACCCATTGCAAAGTGAACCCCGGGGGGCAGAGCCTGCAGTGAGCTGAGATCGCACCACTGCACTCCAGCCTGGGTGAAAGAGTGAGACTCCTTCTCAAAAAAAAAAAAAAAAAAAAAGGAGCTAAGAACCTTGAAAAAAGGTTAGAGGAATTGCTAACTAGAATAACCAGTTTAGAGAAGAATATAAATGACCTGATGGAGCTGAAAAACACAGCACAAGAACTTTGTGAAGAATACACAAGTATCAATAGTTGAATCAATCAAGTGGAAGAAAGGATATCAGAGATTCAATATCAAATCAATGAAATAAAGTGTGAAGACAAGATTAGAGAAAAAAGGATGAAAAGGAATGAACACAGCTTCCAAGAAATATGGGATGATGTGAAAAGACCAAACCTACATTTGACTGGTGTACCTGAAAGTGATGGGGAGAATGGAACCAAGTCGGAAAACACACTTCAGGATATTATCCAAGAGAACTTCCTCAATCTAGCAAGACAGGCCAACATTCAAATTCGGGAAATACAGAGAACACCACTAAGATACTCCTTGCAAAGAGGCACTCCAAGACACATAATCGTCAGATTCACCAAGGTTGAAATGAAGGAAAAAATGTTAAGGGCAGCCAGAGGGAATGGTTGAGTTACTCACAAAGGGAAGCTCATCAGACTAACAGTAGATTGCTCTGCAGAAACCCTACACACCAGAAGAGAGTGGGGGCCAATATTCAACATTTTAATGAAAATAATTTTCAACCCAGAATCTCATATCCAGCCAAACTAAGCTTCATAAGCTAAGGAGAAATGCAATCCTTTCCAGACAAGCAAATGCTGAGGGATTTTGTCACCACCAGGCCTGACTTACAAGAGCTCCTGAAGGAAGCACTAAATATGGAAAGGAAAAGCCAGTACCAGACACTACAAAAACAAACCAAAATGTAAGGACCATCGAAACTATGAAGAAACTGCATCAACTAATGGCCAAAATAACCAGCTAGCATCATAATGACAGGACCAAACTCACACATAACAATAGCAACCTTAAATGTAAATGGGCTAAATGTCCCAATTAAAAGGCACAGAGTGGCAAACTGGATAAAGAGTCAAGACCCATTAGTGTGCTGTATTCAGGAGACCCATCTCATGTGCAAAGACATGCATAGGCTCAAAATAAAGGGATGGTGGAAGATAGATTTACCAAGCAAATGGAAAGAAAAAAAAAAGCAGGGTTTGCAATCCTAGTCTCTGATAAAACAGAATTTAAACCAGCAAAGATTAAAAAAGACCAAGAAGGGCATTACATAACGGTAAAGGGATCAATGCAACAAGAAGGGCTAACTATCCTAAATATATGTGCACCCAACACAGGAACACCTAGATTCACAAAGCAAGTTCTTAGAGACCTACAGAGAGACTTAGTCTCCCACACAATAATAGTGGGAGACTTTAACACCCCACTGTTAATATCAGATCAAGAAGAGAGAAAATTAACAAGTATATTCAGGACTTGAACTCAGCTCTGGACCAAGCAGACCTAAAGGACATCTACTGAACTCTTTACCTCAAATCAACAGAATATACATTCTTCTCACCACCACATAGCACTTATTCTAAAATCAACCATATAATTGGAAGTAAAACACTCCTCAGCAAATGCAAAAGAATGGAAATCATAACAAACAGTCTGTCAGACCACAGTGCCATCAAATTACAACTCAAGATTAGGAAACTCACTCAAAACTGCACAACTACATGGAAACTGAACAACCTGCTCCTGAATGACCACTGGGTAAATAACAAAATTAAGATAGAAATAAATACATTATTTGAAACCAATGAGAACAAAGACACAACATACCAGAATCTCTGGGACACAGATAACCAGTGTTTAGAGGGAAATTTGTAGCACTAAATGCCCACAGGAGAAAGCAGGAAAGACCTAAAATCAACACCCTAACATCACAATTAAAAGAACTAGAGAAGCAGGAGCAAACAAATTCAAAAAGTAGCAGAAGACAACAAATAACTAAGATCAGAGCAGAACTGGAGGAGATAGAGACATGAAAAACCCTTCAAAAAATCAGTGAATCCAGGAGCTGGTTTTTTGAAAAGATTAACAAAATAGATAGACTGCTAGCCAGAATAATAAAGAAGAAAAGAGAGAAGAATCAAATAGACACAATAAAAAATGATAAAAGGGAGATCACCACTAATCCCACAGAAATACAAACTACCATCAGAGAATACTATAAACACCTCTACACAAATAAACTAGAAAACCTAGAAGAAATGGATAAATTCCTGGGCACATACACCCTCCCAAGACTAAACCAAGAAGAAGTCAAATCCCTGAATAAACCAATAACAAGTTCTGAAATTGAGGCAGTAATTAATAGCCTACCAACCAAAAAAATCTCAGGACCAGACAGATTCACAGCCTAATTCTACCAGAGGTACAAAGAGGCGCTGGTACCATTCCTTCCGACAGTATTCCAAACAATAGAAAAAGAGAGACTACTCCCTAACTCATTTTATGAGGCCAGCATCTCCTGATACCAAAACCTGGCAGAGGCACAACAAAAAAATAAAATTTCAGGCCAATATCCCTGATGAACATCGATGCAAAAATCCTCCAAAAAATACCAGCAAACCAAATCCAGCTGCACATTAAAAAGCTTATCCACCATGATCAATTGGCTTCATCCCTGGGATGTAAGATGGGTTCAACACAGACAAATCAATAAATGTAATCCATCACATAAACAGAACCAATGACAAAAACCACATGATTATCTCAATAGAGGCAGAAAAGGCCTTCGATAAAATTCAAAGCCCTTTCATGCTAAAAACTCTCAATAAACTACATATTGATGGAACATATCTCAAAATAATAAGAGCTATTTATGAAAAACCTACAATCAATATCATACTGAATGGGCAAAAGCTAGAAGCATTCCCTTTGAAAACCAGCATAAGACAAGGATGCTCTCTCTCACCACTCCTATTCAACATAGTATTGGAATTTCTGGCCAGGGCAATCAGGCAAGAGAAAGAAATAAAGGTATTCAAATAGGAAGACAGAAAGTGAAATTGTCTCTGTTTGCAAATGACATGATCATATATTTAGAAAATCCCATCTTCTCAGCCCAAAATCTCCTTAAGCTGATAAGCAACTTCAGCAAAATCTCAGGATACAAAATCAATGTGCAAAAATCACAAGCATTCCTATACACCAATAATAGACAAACGGCCAAATCATGAGTGAATTCCCATTCACAATTGCTACAAAGAGAATAAAATACCTAGGAATCCAACTTACAAGGGATGTGAAGGATCTCTTCAAGGAGAACTACAAACCACTGCTCAAGGAAATAAAAGAGGACACAAACAAACGGAAGAACATTCCATGCTCATAAATAGGAAGAATCAATATCGTGAAAATGGCCATAATGCCCAAAGTAATTTGTAGATTCAATCCTATCCTCATCAAGCTAACCTTGACTTTCTTCACAGAATTAGAAAAAAACTACTTTAAATTTCATATGGAAACAAAAAAAAGCCCATATAACCAAGACAATCCTAAGCCAAAAGAACAAAGCTGGAGGCATCACACTACCTGACTTCAAACTATATTACAAGGCTACAATAACCAAAACAGCATGGTACTGGAACCAAAACAGCATGGTACTGGTACCAAAACAGACATATAAACCAATGTAACAGAACAGAGGCCTCAGATATAATGCCACACATCTACAACCATCTGATCTTCGACAAACCTGACAAAAACAAGCAATGGGGAAACGACTCCCTATTTAATAAATGGTGTTTGGAAAACTGGCTAGCCATATGCAGAAAACTGAAACTGGACCTCTTCCTTACACCTTATACAAAAATTAACTCAAGATGGATTAAAGACTTAAACATATGACCTAAAACCATAAAAACCCTAGAAGAAAATCTAGGCAATACCATTCAGGACGTAGGCACGGGCAAAGACTTCATGACTAAAACACCAAAAGCAATGGCAACAAAAGCCAAAATTGACTAATGGGATCTAATTAAACTAAAGAGCTTCTGCAGAGCAAAAGAAATTATCATCAGAGTGAACAGGCAACCTACAGAATGGGAGAAAGTTTTTGCCATCTGACAAAGGTCTAACATCCAGAATCTACAAGGAACTTAAACAAATGTACAAGAAAAAACAACCCCATCAAAAAGTGGGTGAAGGATATGAACAGACACTTCAAATGTTTTCAAAAGAAGACATTTATGCAGCCTGCAAACACATGAAAAAAAGCTCATCATCACTGGTCACTAGAAAAACGCAAATCAAAACCACAATGAGATACCATCTCATGCCAGTTAGAATGGTGATTATTAAAAAGTCAGGAAACAACAGATGCTGGAGAGGATGTGGAAAAATAGGAATGCCTTTACACTGTTGGTGGGAGTGTAAATTAGTTCAACCATTGCGGAAGACAGTGTGGCAATTCCTCAAGGATGTAGAACCAGTAATACCATTTGGCCCAGCAATGAGATTGCTGGGCATATACCCAAAGGATTATAAATCATTCTACTACAAAGACACATGCACACGTATGTTTATTGCAGCACTGTTCACAATAGCAAAGACTTAAAACCAACCCAAATTTTCATCAATGATAGACCGCATAAAGAAAATGTGGCACATTTACACCATAGAATACTATGCAGCCATAAAAAAGGATGAGTTCATGTCCTTTCCAGGGACATGGATGAAGCTGGAAACCATCATTCTCAGCAAACTAACACAAGAACAGAAAATCAAACATGGAACGATCTCACTCATAAGTGGGAGTTGAACAATGAGAACACATGGATACATGGAGTGGAACGCCAGGGCCCATTGGGGACTGAACGGATAGGTAAGGGATAGCATTATAGAAATACCTAATGTAGATGATGGGTTGATGGGTGCAGCAAACCACCATGGCACGTGTATACCTATGTAAGAAACCTGCACATTCTGCACATGTATCCCAGAACTTAAAGTATAAAAAGAGAAAATACAAGCAAATTTAAAACTATTTGCTGATAATTATGTCATTAACATCCTTGAAGTCAGTGAAATTTTTCTTTTCCAATCATTTTGGATTGGTCACTTATCAACAGAAATAAACATCAGAATAAAATTATAACAAATAATCAATTTATTATTTCATTTAATATTCTCCATTTTCTTTTCTTTTTTTTTTTTTTTTTTGAGACGGAGTCTTCAATTGTCACCCAGGCTGGAGTGCAGTGGCATAATCTCAGCTCACTGTAACCTCTGCCTGCCGGTTCCAAGCGATTCTCCTGCCTTAGCCTCCCGAGTAGCTGGGACTACAGGCACATGCCACCATGCCCGGCTAATTTTTTGTATTTTTAGCAGAGATGGAGTTTTACCATGTTGGCCAGGCTGGTCTTGAACTCCTGACTCCTGACCTCATGATCCGCCCACCTTGGCCTCCCGAAGTGTTGGGATTACAGGCGTGAGCCACCACACTTGTCCCATTTTCTCTTTTTATGTATGTAATCTTAAGTGCAGGTATTAGGCAGGAATGACTGAATTATTTTTTTTTTTTTTTTGAGACAAAGTCTCACTCTGTCACCCAGGCTGGAGTGCAGTGGCACGATCTTGGCTTACTACAGCCTCTGCTTCCTGGGTTCAAGCAATTCTCCCACCTCAACCTCCCAACTAGCAGGGACTACAGGCGCCCGCCACCATGCTCAGCTAATTTTTGTATTTTTAGTAGAGACAGGCTTTCGCCATGTTGGCCAGGGTGGCCTCAACTCCTGACCTCAAGTCATCCACCTGCCTCAGCCTTCCAAAGTGCTGGGATTACGGGCGTGAGCCACTGCGCCAGGCGAGGAATGACTGAATTTTAACAAATGTTATTCTGAGCTGGCAGGAAAAAGTATTGAAAACTTTGAAATGGGCAAATAAGATTACTGGGTGTCTTGTCCAGTGGTGCATCTTGTAACCAGACAACGCTGTAAACATAGGTCACTGCAAGCAATGCAAATGACTCCTGTTCACAGACTGCAAATGAATTTTGCCAGGGAGAAGTGCAAAATGACATCCATTTTTTTCCAAGAAGCCAGTTTTGCATTTATTAAGCAAATTCATTTCAGCATTCCTCATTGCCAATATATGTGTCTGCTCTTTGAATTCTCCTGAATTGTTTGTACATATTACTGGTTCCCATTAATTAATGAATTAAATAAAAATCATTTACACTTTTCATTGCACACTTGTATTAGAATCATAATCTTGTCATAATCATAATCATAATTCTCCTCAAAACTGTCTTTTCAACAGATCCAAGACACCTACACCACCCCCTTCATAAGAGGGAATTTTGAATTTCCCTTCAAAAAAAAAAAAAAAGATTAATTAGAAAATCATCCTTCAGAGAACATCACCAAAAAAAAATCACATGATCCTCCACCACCACCACTATTAAATTGTTTCTTTTTTGTTTTTAATGTACTAATTTAATTATAAATAAATTAGCCCATAAAATTTAAACAATATATAAGTATATAAAGCAGAGTGATGACGCCTCCCTAAACACTTTGGTATCACTTCCCAAAAGTAACCAATGTTAAAGATTAAAATGAACATTACATATATAGGTATAAACTATAAGTAAGGAATCACAGGAAGGTAATATGGAGGTAAAATTAAAAACTTTGGCACTGGGGTGGGAGTCTAGTTGTTAACATTTGAAGTCAGAAAACAAAAATTCTATTCACCCTTTGTGGCCTCCTTACGTGTACCCATGTGTTTCTTAGAAGTGCCTGTGGCCTCCTTATTCATACGTGTGTGCTCCCTGTACATACTCATGGGCTCCTTATATGTATCTGTGTGGTTCTCATAAGAACCTATGTGCTCCTTATGCGTACCTGTGTAAAAACACACCTGCAGGAGGAGCTACACTCAGCCTCTTCGGGGCCATCTCCCATGCACCTTCTCTGGTATGCTTCACTCCTTGAGCATTTACCATTACTTGTTTACCATTTTGCTCTTGTAACTTAATTCTTATCCTTTACCAATCTCCAAAGCCCAGGTGGAGACCCTCTATCTTAGTGCTCAGGCTTGGCCCCCTTCTAGAATATGACTTCCTTCTTTTCCTTCCAGAAAAGGGGATAAAGTAAATATTCATACCTGAAACCAGGTAAGAAAATGAAAAGCAGACCTGCTGGCAACTAGGCCATGATATTTCCAATTGAATATAAACCACAATCACAGAATAGAAACAATGTCTAAACAAGTCCATTCCAAGCCCATATTTGGAACAAGACACAGATAAGTCCACTCTGAAACCACAAAAATAGTAAAACAGCCCCCTCTTCTGTCTAACATGAGTGACTGCTTCTCCTTTACCTCACCAAGGAAAACCACTGTGGTCCTTCTATCTTATAGATAAAAATCATTACGATATTCAGTCATAAAATTGCTCCTGCATCCTGAAACATCCAATTCAGAATTGCTCCCCACCTCCTCAACCCTCCCTTGAATCATCCAGCACACACTCACATACTATGACAAACTTCTTCCAACTCCTCATCATTTATTTAAGGTGCTTTCAGTCTTGCAACAGCAAGAAAAATACGTGTAATTTCTTTGTACTACAATAAATGTGTTCCTGATGGTCCTTCATTGGTGGGCTTTAATGTAGAAATACTTATTTACTTTAAGGGAATATTAAATTTGATTCTGGTCTTCTGGTAACTCTTAAAAATGCTTCCCTCTGCATGCTCTGTGTCCTTCCATGTCTAATAAAGAGTCATATTGCAATGCACTTCCATATGCATTTTCTCACTTTAATTTAGCATGAAACATCTAAAGCAGGTAAAATTAATGTTTTTGTCCTCAACACTCTCTAAGGTTGAAATTTGCCTGAGTTCATTCAGAAAGTTGTGAGCAATGCCATGTAGAGTTCTGAATTCTCTACCCCTGAGAACAATCTATCACAGGGAAAGTGATCAATGAAAAGGCCAAAAATTTACATTTATCTCCTCAAAAAATACACTGAGTGATGCAGGAGCTCCCAGAGGGGCAGCTCGATTGGAATGCACAATAGTGGCCACTGACACCTGAGCAACAGGCAGTCCCACATTAAGTGGAAGGCTAGTCAAATAACTTACGCCTTTTTCTTTCTCCTAGGTTCATACATACATCATCTCATTTTTAATGAGATGTATGTACATTTAATGAGATGTATGTATGAACCTAGGAGAAAGTGTAATCCCAGCTCTTTGGGAGGCCGAGGCAGGAGGATCAGTTGAGCCCAGGAGTTCAAGACTATAGAGAAAATCAGAACTCATGACAGAACAAGTTCCAGCAACGCTATTAATTAACTTAATTGCTTCTCCAAGAAGACGAGTGACCAGACATCTCCAATCCCTGACTCCTTTAACACTCCATCAGTCCCCTTCTTTAGCTAGCACCACACCAGGATTCACCTTATTCCCAGCCCTTCACCCTCCAACCTCCGCATCCCTCCCCCAATTTCACAAATGGAGTAAAGCTCATGAGCACCACCTAGAGGCTTCAGAATAGCACAACTGCCCTAGAAACTAACTAACCTGACAATCTGCAGCTACACTACCCCATGTATGAGACCAGAAATTTTGTGAGATGTGAAGTCAACAGACACGCCAGTTGGTCATTAAGACTTCCTCCAAAACATTGCTAAGCTCACTGTCTAAGAATAAGCTTTCAGATTCCAGCTTCAGACACAAGCTGCATCCAAAGCTGTCTCCTTCGCCCAAGATATCCGAGGCACTGGCATGGCACTGGGGTTCGCCTTTCTGGTAAATCCCCCCCGGGGAGGTCTCAAGTGGCCTTTTTTACACTGCTTTCCATTTAATAACAATTTCAATCATCAGAGATTTGTTTTGTTTTGTTTTGCTTTGTTTTTGAGACCGAGTGTCGCTCTGTCACCCAGGCTGGAGTGCAGTGGCACAATCTCAGCTCACTGCAAGCTCCGCCCCCCCGGATTCATGCCATTCTCTTGCCTCAGCCTCCCTAGCAGCTGGGACTACAGGCGCCTGCCACCACGCCCGGCTAATTTTTTGTATTTTTAGTAGAGACGGGGTTTCACCATGTTAGCCAGGATGGTCTCAATCTCCTGACCTCGTGATCCACCCGCCTCGGCCTCCCAAAGTGCTGAGATTACAGGCGTGAGCCACCATGCCCGGCCCCCCAGAGATGTTTTAATAGCAGTTAACATGAGAAGGAAAAGGTCTCAATCCTTGATAGCAGAAGATTCCATGTCTCCTATGCAAATGTCACCATCACTATCCTAGCAAATTTTGAACACCTTGTTCCAAAGGATATGTATGAGAACCTAAGTCTCACTAGCTGCAAAGCCCTTATTTTTTCCACTCGCTGGCGTAAAACCAATGAAAACTTAAAATACTTCAAAAAGAGGCCACTGCTAGAGACTATACCCGCATTGACCAAGAACTATCAAATGACACATTCACGCTCTCCTGCCATGACCTGCACCTTAAATAGCATAAAGACATTTATACAATTGCAAACACAAGGGAGGGTTTCAATTCTTTTAATACATAATATGGAAAGGAAATTGCTTTTCAGTGCATACACATTAATAGAATCTCTTCAAGCATATTTCCATTTAGATTGTTATTTGCAAACATTGGAAATAACACATTCTATGAGCTGTCACCAGATGGATCAAACATTTGCACAACTCTCAGCTGAACATCCTAATGGAGACTTAAAGTCACTATAATATTTGTGTGCACATTTGTGAGGATGTGTGTTTGAGCCTAATTTAAAACCCAAGCATTTGATTTCCTCTAAAGAGAAGGGTTTTTGCCTTATAAAAAGCTTTCTGGACATCAAGCGTAAACACACATCTGGGCACAGTGGCTCATGCCTGTAATCCCAGCTCTTTGGGAGGCCGAGGCAGGAGGATCAGTTGAGCCCAGGAGTTCAAGATCAGCCTGGGAAACATAGGGAGATCCCATCTCTACAAAAAAATTTTAAAAATCAGCCAGGCATGGTGGCGTGCACCTGTGGTCCCAGCTACTCCAGAGGCTGAGGTGAGAGAATTGCTTGATCCCCCAAGTTTGAGGCTGCAGTGAGCCATGATTGTGCCACAGCACTCCAGTCTGGGTGAGACAGGGAGACCCTGTCTCAAAAAAAAAAAAAAAAAGCATAAAACCAATTTTTTTTTTTTTTGAGACAGAGTCTTGCTCTGTCGCCCAGGCATGATCTCGGCTCACCGAAACCTCCACCTCCCGGGTTCAAGAGATTCTTGGCCTCAGCCTCCCAAGTAGCTGGGACTACAGGCACACACCACGCCTGGCTAATTTTTGTATTTTTAGTAGAGTCGGGGTTTCACCATGTTGGCCAGGCTGGTCTCGAACTCTTGACCTCATGATCTGCCCACCTCAGCCTCTCAAAGTGCTAGGATTACAGGTATAAGCCACTGTGCCTGGCCCATAAACACATTTTTTAAAGAAAAGTCAGTCTTTCATTTCCAGAATTGGCGGTGATGAGGGGACAGAATATGTTAACTCATGCCATTTCAGTTTTGTCTCAGAGGCATTTACTCTGGTGGTTTTATGTAGAGTCTGTGTCTCATCTCCCTAATTGAACTGCCAGCTTCTGAGTACTAGAACTGAGCTTTCTACTTCCTTTATTTTCCTCTTAGGTGGCCAACATTTAATGAGCACCTACAGTAGCTCACTTAATTTTTTTTCAGCAACTCCAAGCACAAACATTCCTATTACTTTCAGTAAACTCAGGCTCAGAAATTTAAGACACCCATGATCCCAAGGCTAGAAAATGTAGTTGATGCTTAAGATTTCAGGTGAATCTAAGATCCACCCACTACACTATAGTATATTATTACCCAAAGACACATTTGTCGTCTTCCTATTTTGTTGTTTTCAGTGTGCTGATCATCTCCACTCAAAATCCTCCTGCATGTAACTGCTGGATGACCTACACCACCAGGTAGGCTACACCATAGCATATCTATGCTATGCCTCATTCTATGCCTCACCCCCGCATGGTGTGAAAAGCAGGTGCTATTTACTGAAACCTAACGGTTCATGAGGCATCCATACTTCTTCCTTCTGTTTCCAAGAACATCAACTCCCTATGTAACAATTTGAAAAGCCACCTAACAAATTAACCAGACTGGCAACTTAATTTCCAGCATTCGTTTATCTGATAGAACCATGATCAGAGCAGTCCAAAAAAAATACAAACACAAGATCTCATCACAAACGGAAGAGGCCAACCTAACAACTACCTGGTGGAAATTAGAGCCACATATCTTACACGTATGCTCAGCAAATACTTACTGAATTAACAAATGACCCAAAACTAAGGGGCAAACCTTGCTCTGTTAAGTATTATGAAATACTTCAGACACTCCTGAACTAGAAGCATTAACATAAAGCAAAAGATATTGGAAAAAAGGTTGTATATGATACGCTATTTCCATTTTTTTTTTTTTTTTTTTACAAAATCCCAGCACTGCAGGTGTGATGTCTCTTTGGCTGGGGAGGTGAGTACAGGAGACTTAACAGATGTTGCTTTGCAGCCAAGTTGGAAGAGCTAAGCGGTTGTTCTTGGCTTCGGGGGACTGAAGCTGCAGTGGTTTGTAACAAACTGGCTGAATTTTTCTGCCTTAAAGGCTGAACTAATAAAAAGTCTTTGAAAATCCAAATGGTGAGGGAAAATGAAAAGTCCAATAAATCTAGTCTGCTGGGAGGCCCTTTGCTGAGAAGACTGGCGAGGCTTCCATTCCCATCCTTCGTGTGTGTTTTCTCTAAATATCACAGTTGCTGTAAAACTTTCATATAGTAAAGGCCAGAAGGGGCTTCTCAGGCTCTGCAAATGAAAGGTGGTAAAACTCTTT
Source organism: Hylobates moloch (assembly GCF_009828535.3). Lineage (NCBI taxonomy): Eukaryota > Metazoa > Chordata > Mammalia > Primates > Hylobatidae > Hylobates > Hylobates moloch. Next base: position 1,402,182 of record NW_026652319.1, read on the forward strand.
AGTGACCCAGATTTCAGCTTATTATTAACGCACCTCCTTGAAGGTGCTTCACACACTTGGCTAGATCTGCACAAAGAGAATTCATGTAAAAACAGGCAGAAAATGAAGAAAGAGAACAAAGGGGCCTTGTAAAATCCAACCACCATCTGCCTCTTCAAATCCAGCAGCACTAGGGCAGCTCATTTGCAGGAGTTTTCCCTCTGGCTTTCCAGAAAGACACTTTTTAGGCAAAGGTGGTGTAGGTCATCCAGCAGTTTCATTCAGGAGGATTTTGAGTGAGATGATTAACACACTGAAAACAACAAAATAGGAAGACTACAAATGTGTCCCTGGTTAACAGGAAACTGCAACAATTAGATTAGTGTTTGGCATTGGAGAGCTCAGGTTAGGCTTACCAATGGGATTTATTCCATCTTCACAAGTTTGAAAAAAATAACTAGAGGAGTTGTCTTTGGCCAAAATGTAAAGAAATATAGTAATCCCTGACTTACCTATGATTTTGCTTTCTTCCGTTTTAGTTACCTGTGGTCAGCCACAGTCTGAAAATATTAAATGAAAAACTCAAGAAATAAACAATTCACAGTTTTAAATTGTATACTGTTCTGAGTATCATGATAAAATCTCATGTCATTCCACTCTGTTCCCTCTTCATCACAATAAGAAGGGTAAGGCCAGGCGCGGTGGCTTACGCCTGTAATCCCAACACTTTGGGAGGCTGAGGCAGGTGGATTGCTTGAGGCCCAGAGTTTGAGGCCAGCCTGGCCAACCTGGCAAAACCCTGTCTCTACTAAAAATACAAAAATTATCTGAGCATGGTGGCTTGTGCCTGTAATCCCAGCTACTGGGGAGGCTGAGGGAGGAGAATCGCTTGAACCCAGGAGGCAGACGTTGTAGTGAGCCCAGATTGTGTCACTGCACTGGCGACAGAGCAAGACTCTGTCTCAAAAAAAAAAAAAAGAAGGATAAGTACATTACAAGGTATTTTGAGAGAGAGACCCACATTCACATAACTTTTATTACAATATATTGCTATAATTGTTCCATTTTATTATTAGTTACTGATGTTAATCTCTTTCTGTGCCTAATTTATAAATTAAACTTTATCATAAGTATGTATGTATAGGAAAAACATAGTACAGTTATGCACCCTATAAAGATGTTTCAGTCAATGACAGACCAAACATACTATGCTGGTCCCATAAGAATATACACCATATTTTTTACTGGATCTTTTCTATGTTTAGAAATGTTTAGATACACAAATACTTACCATTGTGCTAAAATTGCCTACAGTATTCAGTACAGTAACATGCTATACAGTTTTGCAATCTAGGAGCTATGGGCTATACCATATAGCCTAGGTGTGTAGTGGGCTCTGCCATCTAGGATTGTGTAAGTACACTTTGTGATGTTCACACAATGATGCAATTGCTTAATAATGCATTTCTCTGAATGTATCTCCATTGTAAAGCAAGGTATGACTGTATATACAGGGTTTAGTACTATCCAAGGTTTCAGGCATCTCCTGGGAGACTTGGAACATATCCCCTGCAGGTAATGGGAGACTACTGTAGTACCTCTTTTTTTTTTTTTTTAAGTTGAAGTCTTTTATAACTTTAGGTGTACAGAACTGAATGGATAATATTCCTGAATTCACAGTATGCTATCATTGGTGGCCCCTGCAAGGCTATTGTATTCTATTTCAATTTGTTTTATGTTAATTTTCTTTATTCCTCCTTCTAATCCCAATCTCTTTCCAGGTATAGACACCCACTCTACTATATTTAAAGTTTGATCTTCAAGCCATCTTTCATATGTATTTATTTTGATGCATATATATTTATATTGTGATATATAAATCTTATTTATATGGGGCATCTGTCTGCTGCATAATATTCCTTTAAATGTATGTACCGCGTTTTATTTGTACATTTCTCTAGAGATGGACACCTGTGTAATTTCAGATCTTTGCTAGTTCAGGTAATACCGCTATGAACATTATCACGTGTCTGTTTGAGGACATCTTTTTGTAAAACTCTATGCGAGTGATTCTCCAGATGTTGAAATTTCTCCAGGCATAGAATTTCTAGGCATGGTATTTATGTATTCTTAATTTCACTTTGCACTGCTAAAATGGCTCACTGGAATGACTGTTTATACTTCCACCAGCCACAGATGAGGATTCTCATGTCCTCACATCTTTGGCCAGTATTTGACATTACCTGACTTCACTTTTGTCAGCCGGATTGTGAGAAAATTGAGTTAATTTATTCTAAATTCATTTTTCATATTACATTCACTTAAGAGATATAATGCTTACATAAGTTTCCCTTTCTGTTAACTACTTATTAATATTCTGTGTTTTCTGACTTTTTCTTGCTGCAAGTTAGAATTATATGCTAGAATTCCCTGAATATTCTAAATAGTTTGTTGGTTTTATATATTGAAAATAGCTTTTCTAATCTGTTTCCCTGTAGGTTGTTTGTCTATGATGAACTTTGTTAAATAAGAATTCTTAATTTTGATGAAAATAAATTTTTAATTTATAATATCTACTACTTCTAGTCTTGTGTAATTAGTCTGTCCTCAGACAGCATCCTGTATTTTCTTCCATAAACTATAAAGTTTTACTTTTCATATTAAGGTTTTTAATCCACCTACATGTTATGTGGAGAATTGGAGATTCATGCTACCTCTCAAAGAAACAAGAGTAGGCCGGGCACGGTGGCTCATGCCTGTAATCCCAGCACTTTGGGAGGCTGAGGTGGGCAGATCACTTGAGGTCAGGAGTTGAAGACCAGCCTGACCAATATGGTGAAACCCTATTCTCCTAAAAATACAAAAATTATCCAGGTGTGGTGGCAGCTACCTGTAATCCCAGCTACTCGGGAGGCTGAGGCAGGAGAATCGCTTGAACAAGGGAGGTGGAGGTTGCAGTAGGCTGGGATCATGCCACTAAACTCCAGCCCGGGTAACAAAGCAAGACAAAAGCAAGAAAGAAAGCAAGAAAGCAAGGAAGCAAGGAAGCAAGGAAGCAAGGGAGGAGGAGGAGGAGGGAGGAGGAGGAGGGAGGAGAAAAGTAATCATTAGAATTTGTAAAAAAGCAGAAGTTGAATTCTTTTGTATGTAACATCTCCTGATATTTAAAACATGGTTCTGTTCAAACAAAACATAATGTGACCCAGACTCGTCCTGTGAGCTGCCAGCTTTTTTCCTTTGAGTTGCAAGATTTTTCTTTCATATGTTGACCTGACTTTTGATGCCTTGTAGTCTAGTTATTAAACAAGGGTTTTTGCTTTCACTGCTTTATATTGTGTCTACATTTATTTAATACAGCTTATCTATACCTAACTTGTTCCTAATCCTGCCCGTTTAGCAGTTTTATCCCCATCTTCACACAGGTTAATTGACCATAATTCTATCAGCACATTTATTATTACAATAATACTACCTCATGGCAACAGGGGTAACCACATGTTTCTCAAGAACCAAAATCAATGGGAATAAAAGAGGAGTTATTTTCCTGCCATCTGTCTCACAATGCAGACTCCAGGAACATATGCTTACACCAAGGACTTCCTAGAGAGGCAATGTTTAGAAAATGAGGCTGTGAGTACCTTGAGAGTAACTGCTGTGTCTTCAATTGCATCAAATGCCCAAGAGCTCCTCACAAAAACATTTATTTATCTGAGAAGTTCCTTTGTCCCCTTATCCTCTAGAAAAATGAATGTAAGGGAACCCAACATCAAAGTAGGTATGGACGTGGCCAATAAAAACTTCGCACAGGCTGGGCGCCATGGCTCATGCCTGTAATCCCAGCACTTTGGGAGGTCGAGGCAGGTGGATTACTTGAGGTCAGGAGTTCGAAACCAGCCTGGCCAACATGGTGAAACCCCGTCTCCACTAAAAACACAGAAATTAGCCAGGCACGGTGGCAGGCGCCTGTAATTCCAGCCACTCGGGAGGCTGAGGCAAGAGAATCGCTTGAACTTGGGGGGCAAAAGTAGCAGTGAGCCAAGATTGTGCCACTGCACCCCAGCCTGGGTGACAGAGTGGAACTCTGTCTCAAAAACAACAACAACAAAAAAAACTTCTCACAGTAGTGATCACAGTCCTGGAAAGTCTTGGATAAGAAAATTCTAAATAGCCAATTTACAATAAACTAGGGAGGAACTTGGTAGACACTACATGGCAAATTGTATTAATATTCAAAATATCTGATACCCCTTTTGGTGGGAAGACTATACTTTCCACCACACTGATGTCATGCTTGGCCATGTTACTTCTAGTTCCCTTTCCTGTTATATATTCATCCCCACTCCATTGAATGCAGATGGCATGCTTTGGGACAAGAAATGTGAGTAGAGGTGCTGTATTCCTCTTTGGAACAAAAGCTTCTCTTTTCCTTTGACTGGCATGTCTCGGGGGAGCCCGCTTCTTCAAGCTGAGTTGCATAACAAAGATGACAGGGAGCAAAGCCTCCACTGACTTGCAATTAATATGGAGCATGAGTGAAAAATACACCTTGGCTGTCACAAGCTATTGAGATCTTAGGGCTGTTTGTCACCACAACATAACTTAGCCTAAACTGACAGATGAAATTTACTGGAACAAATCCATAATACTTTATATTTTGGACACATTAATTTTCTTCCAAACAATGCATAGTGCTTTATGTTCTCTGGCTAATTCTCTCAAATGCAGTCAGTGGTTTGATTTGGTTTGAATTTGACATTATCTCTTTTAATAAATACAATTACTATTGTATTGCCTCTCTGCCTCCAAATACCAAGGAGTCTCTCCACCAGACTACTAAGAACACTATTTTTAAAATCTGAAAAGTGTTTTGAGAACTTAGGAGTGAGTTAACCTTAAGGTTCTTTACTTTAAAGAGCTCTGTGAAGAACTAACTTGTGGTTTTCAGTCCAGCATGTAAGAAACTTGGAAATCACCATTCCATCCTAACAACAAGTAAAAAAACTGAACAAATGGAAAAATCAACAACTCTTCTTAGATCCATCAGAGAAAAGAAGTTCCAGAGCAAACCACTTCCTCAAAAATTGGAGAGAGTAACAAGTACAGAGAATTGCAACTTATCAGAGCAGAAACCTCTTCAGGAACCAGGCCCAAGGTAGGGAAACCTGAACTATAATTGAGGAAATGCTAGAGGCTCAGAATAGATAAGACTGAGGTTTAAAACTTTAGGAAGGCCTCACACTTTTGTCAGTGTTAGCTCCTGGAGCTCCACCAGGTTCTTACAGTGAATTTCAAGGAAAAACCCCCTTGGGCTTCCAACAGGGGATGAGGAAAGATAACCTTGAAATATGCCACAGCATTCTGTTCTTCTTAACAAGAACTGCCCTCAGGAGAAACTATTTTATCACAGCCTAACCTACTGGAGTTGAATCAGAGCGTAACCCACCTAGGGGAAGGAATATATCCAACTCCAGCTCCTTCCAGCCATCCTAGCCCACCTAAGATGGTGGGTGTGGGGGAAATGAGAAACCCATGCGAAGTTCACAGTTTAAAGTTAAAGGCTCACTAAAAGACTGAAACCCAATCATAGAACTACAGAATGCCTCCTTTTTCCCCACACCTTATCGCCACGTCACTAAAGGCTTATTTACCAGAGCTACTTTCACCCAGTCCATCATGTCTGGCTTTCAAAAAAACATTACAAGGCATACTAAAAGGCAAAAAAACACAGTTTGAAGAGACAGAGCAAGCATCTGAAGCAGACTCACATGTGGCAGGGATATTGGAATTATCAGACTGTGAATTTAAAGCAACTGTGATTGGCTGGGTGTGGTGGTTCACACCTGTAATCCCAGCATTTTGGGAGGCCGAGGCAGGTGGATCACCTGAAGCCAGGAGTTTGAGACTAGCCTGGCCAACATGGTTAAACCCAGTCTCTACTAAAAATGCAAAAAAAAAAAAAAAAAAATTAGCTAGGCATGGTGGCAGACACCTGTAATCCCAGCTACTCGGGAGGCTGAGGCAGGAGAACCACTTGAACCTGGGAGGCAGAGGTTGCAGTGAGCCGAGACAGCACCACTGCACTCCAGCTTGGGCAACAAGAGTGAAACTCCATCTCAAAAAAATAGATAAATAAATAAAAATGAAACAACTGTATTAATAAGCAAAGAGTTCTAATGGAAAAGAAGGCAACACGTAAGAACAGCAAGGTAATGAAGGCAGAGAGATAGAAATTTTAAGAAAAAATTTAAAAATTGCTAGAGATCAAAAACACTGTAATGGAAAGGAAGAATGCCTTATATGGGCTCATTGGTAGATTAGGCACAACTGAGGAAAGAATCTCTGAGTTTGAGAACATGGCATGAGTCCTGTCATTTGGGTTTTTTGGTTTGTTTGTTTTTTTTTCTTTTGAGATGGTGTCTCGCTCTGTCGCCCAGGTTGGAGTACAGTGGAGCGATCTCGGCTCACCGCAACCTCCGCCTCCTGGGTTCAAGGGATTCTTCTGCCTCAGCCTTCGAGTAGCTGGGACTACAAGCAGGCACATGCCACCATGCCCGGCTAATTTTTGTATTTTTTAGTTGAGACAGGGTTTCACCATGTTGGTCAGGCTGATCTCGAACTCCTGACCTCGTGATCCACCTGCCTTGGCCTCCCAAAGTGCTGGGATTACAGGTGTAAGCCACCATGCCCAGCATGGGGTCTTTAAGTGTAAAAATATACACAAGTCTGAAACATCTCCCTTTGGAATCTTTGAGTTTCAAAGTTTTAGCTTTATAGTGCAGCTTCCCTTTGAGCTTCATTCAAAATTACAAGATGGAAGAAATCTGGAGGGAAAAAAAAACATAGCCAATTACAGCTCTGAATACTCCAACATCTGTTCCTGACGACAGAGAGTAAAGTTTCCCCTTGTTGCATTTGTCACCCTCTAAAGTAAAGGAGCAAGAGACACAGTGAAAGTGAAGCCCAGAAACACTAGTAAAGCAACTTACAATACTACCCCCAGCATCTGTTTAGTTCTAAAGCTCAGGACAATTTTGCCAACAAATACAATTTTGGTTTCTCTTAGACAGCCAGAGAAACACAGGGCAACACAAGGGAAATCTCATGCAAGTGAAGTTAAATATCTGTGAGGTTTTTTCTTGAATTTGCATTTCTGAAAATTCTCCTTTATTTCCCACCTGGCCTCCTGAGGAGTGAGGGTATTCTGTGGGCATCCAGTTATTAGAGTAAGTATTTTTACATTCTATAGCCATTTTATATGGATACTAGATCATGTTTACATTTTTACAGTGACATTTCTAAGGTTTATAATAGTCTACACTCGTGATAAAAATGGAAATATTGAGAAAATTTAGGCCATTGGGATCATAGCCAGTAGTATCCTTCAACAGTGAATAGAACTTGACTATGTAAGGGCTTAAAAACAAATTATTTTTTCTGGCTTTTAAGTTGATGACATCGTCATACAGGTATTTCTGTAAAAGAATTTGAGTTTGGGTAACATAGGCCCACTGGCCTCATCCCAAGTTACTCTCACTGTACCTTGGAATTACAGCTATATGACCCATCAGCACACATTCTGGCACCTTAGGAATTCGTGCTCCTTATCACTGTACCATAATGCCTCTTCCAGAAAAGAAAAAAAGAGAGCACACTCCCCTAATGTATTCTATCAGGTAAGTATAAACTCAACATCAAAAAAGACAAGTACAATATGAGAAAGAAGTATTACAAGCCAATCTCACTTATAAACACAAATGCAAAACTCCTAAACAAAATATTGACACAACACATCCAGTAGGGCATAAAAACAATGACATATCTTGACCAAGCTGGGTTTATAACACAAATTCAGGGGTAGTTTAACCCTAGAAAATCTACAAATGTATTTTTCATGTTCACAGATTAAAGGAGAGAAAACTTACATATACTCATTTAAATAGATGCAGAAAAAGCATTTGACAAAATTAAACATGCAGACATAACTTATTCCCAAAATAAACTAGGAAAGAGAACTTGCTTGCATTGATGAAAGATATCAAGCACAAACTTAATTCTTAGTGATAAAAGGATTCTCTTTAAAGAACAAATAAAGATAAAATCAGTTATGGACTGAATTGTATACACCCCTCCCGCCCCCGACCCCTGCCACAAACTCACATTTTGAAGCCCTAACTCCCAATGTGATTGTATTCAGAGACAGGACCTATAAGAAGGTAATAAAGATTAAATGAGGTCATAGAGTGGGGCCTTAAACCAATAAAACTGACATCCTTCTAAGAATAGGAAGAAACCCCAGAGTTCACTTTCCCTCTGTGCACACTGAAAAGAGGCCAGAGAAGGACACAGCAAGAAGGTGGCCGTCTGCAAGTAAGGAAGAGAATCCTTATCAGAAACTGAACTTGCCAGCACATCAAATTGAGGCTTGTAGCCTACAGATCTGTTAGAAAATAAATTTCTGGGCCAGGTATGGTGGCTCACGCCTGTAATCCCAACATTCTGGGAGGCCAAGATGGGTGGATCACCTGAGGTCGGGAGTTCAAGACCAGCCTGGCCAACATGGTGAAACCCCATCTCTGCTAAACATATAAAAATCAGCCAGACATGGTGGTGTGTGCCCATAGTCTCAGCTACTCATGAGGCTGAGGCAGGAGAATTGCTTCAACCTGGAAGGTGGAGGTTGAAGTGAGTCAAGATCATGCCACTGCACTCCAGCCTGGGCATCAAGAGAGAAACTCCATCTCAAAAATAAACGAACAACAACAAAAAGTCCTTTCTGTTGCTTAAGCCACACAGTCTGTGGTGTTTTGTTATGGCAGCCCAAGCTATCATAACACAGCAGCTACTATATCCTCAACCATTGCTTCAATTCAACTCTGTATGGCAGACCTCAGCCAGATGATTAAAAGGAGAACACTTTATGACCTCAGGATAAAGATTGTCAACAATAACAAAAAAATAGTCCTGTCCAGGCCGGGCGCGGTGGCTCATGCTTGTAATCCCAGCACTTTGGGAGGCCGAGGCGGGCGGATCACGAGGTCGGGAGATCGAGACCATCCTGGCTAACATGGTGAAACCCTGTCTCTACTAAAAATACAAAAAATTAGCTGGGCGTGCTGGCGGGCGCCTGTAGTCCCAGCTACTCGGAGAGGCTGAGGCAGGAGAATGGCGTGAACCCGGGAGGCGGAGCTTGCAGTGAGCCGAGATTGCGCCACTGCACTCCAGCCTGGGTGACAAAGCGAGACTCTGTCTCAAAAAAAAAAAAAAAAAAAAAAAAAAAAAAAAAAAAAAAAAAAAAAAGTCCTGTCCATAAAACCAAACACTGATAACTTTAAAAGTGAACAAACAAGCCACAAACTGGGAAAATATACTAGCAACACATATACAGTCATGCACCACATAATGGCTTTTTGGTAAACGATGAACCGCATATATGATAATGATGCCATATGATTATAATGGAGCTGAAAAATTCTTATCACCTAGGAATACATAGCTGAAGAAGAGCCAACAGAAAAGGGAACTGTAGAAGAAAAAAAAAAGAAAAAGAAAAAAATAGAAAACTCACAGTATAGGGCTTAGCAGGAGCTTTTGCAGACCTCAACAAGCTCTTTAAAAAGTCTGAAAACATGGACATCAAATGAAAAGGTTGTCATTAATAGAGAGGAATGTTCATGGTGCATTATCTGCTTACAAGCAAATCTATGACAAATAAAAGAAACAAACCAAGTAAACCACCATAGACATATTTTGGAAAAGAGTAACACTTCCTCAAGAAGGTCCTCTGGCAGGGCCTTCGGGAGGTATTACAGAAGAAGGCATTGCTATCATAAGAGATGACGGCTCCATGCATATTGTTGCCCCTGAAGACCTTCCAGTGGGACAAGATATAGAGGTGGAAAACAGTGATATGAATGATCCTGACCCTGTGTAGGCCTAGGCTAATGTGTGTGTTTGTGTCTTAATTTTTAACAAAAATGTTTAAGTGTACAGTGTTGCTAAAGTCTACAGTAGTATACAGTAATGTCCTAGACCTTCTCATTCATTCACTACTCACTTACTCACTCACTCAGCCACAGCAACTTCTAGTCCTGCAAGCTCCATTCATACTAAGTGCCCTACACAGGTGTACCATTTGTTATCTTTTATCTTTATTTTTATGGTATTTTTTCTATATTTAGATATGCTTAGATACACAAATACTTACCATTGTGTTACCATTGCCTACAGTATTCAGTACAGTAAAATGCTGTATAGATTTGTAGCCAAGAAGAAAGTTTACCACGTAGCCTGGGTATAAGTATAGTCAGGCTATGCCATCTAGGTTTGTGTAAATACACTCTATGATCTTCATATAAATACAACATCGTCTAACAATGCGTCTCTCAGAAGATACCCTCATTGTTAAGCAACACATGATGATATCGGACAAATAATACCAAGAATGCACAAAGAACTACAAATCAATAAGACAAATGTTAAATAGGAAGATGTGCAAAAGATATGAATAGGTATTTCAAGGAAGAAGAAGCAAGAATGATGAATATACATATAGAAAGACATTTAACCTTCCCTAGAAAATAAAAAGTGAAATCACATCGAGACACCGTTCTACACCAACTAGATTAAATGACAGTAGCAAGTATCGGGAAGGAAGTAGACCAGTGGAAATCGCTGTACTCCTATACATTCCTACATGGAACTAAAATTAGTACAAAAACTTTAGAAGATAATTTGAGATTATCTTGTAGAGGTAAGTATGTGTGTATCTTACAACCCAGCAATTCTACCCCTTCTATATACCCAAGAGAAATTCTTACACATATGTACCAAGAGACATGTACAATTATTTTTACATCACCATTGTTTATGATAGCAAGGAACTGGAAACACTCAAATGACCACTGACAGGAGAACAGATAAGTACACTGTGATATATTCATAATGAAATACTGTACAGCAATGCAAATGAGTGGATCACAGCTACATGCAGCAACATGGATAAATCATAGAAATATACACTGAATTGAAAAAACTACATACAGTACAAAAACCATTTATAAATCACAAAAGCCAATGAAATATGATTTAATGACAAATATATACGTGATATAACTATTTTTTTTTAAAGCAAGAGGATAATAATCCAAAATTTAGGATAATGTCTCCCCCTGGTGGGGGAGGCAGAGGGACAGAACGGGAGAGAAGAATATGGATGGGTTAAGGGGCACTGGCCAAGTTCCAGCTCTAAACTAGATGGTGAGTTTATCAGAGTTTATTTTATTATTATGTCATGTAACTTATATCTATGCTCTCTATGTTTGTATATAATCAACTATCAGATTGACTTCTGATTGACAATAGCCTGGACCTGAGAAAACTCAAGCTGAAGTTGAGTTCTGAAAGATCCTCATGAAGAATGGCAACTCCTCAATCTTTCACTATAAAAGACTCTTTATTTTTTGTTTATTTTATTTATTTATTTATTTATTTTCGAGATGGAGTTTCACTCTTGTTGCCCAGGCTGGAGTACAGTGGCGCGATCTCGGCTCACTGCAACCTCCACCTCCCAGGTTCAAGCAATTCTCCTGCCTCAGCCTCTTGAGTAGCTGGGATTACAGGTGCCCACCACCACGTCTGGCTAATTTGTATTTTTAGTAGAGATGGGGTTTCACCATGTTGGCCAGGCTGGTCATGAACTCCTGACCTCAGGTGATCCACCCACCTCAGCCTCCCGAAGTGCTGGGATTACAGGCGTAAGCCACCACACCCGGCCTGACTCTTGAAATCATTGTTACTTGTAATTAATCATATCATTGTTACTTGTAACCTGAATTTTTATTGCTGAGGGTTTTAAGATCCACTGGTAAAGTAAGAAGTTCTTGTTTTTCCTTTGAAAATTCTTCTTCAATTGATCACATTTTTTATGGTTATAAGGTGACTCTTCTCTGTTTTCTGAGAATTTTAATGTGTCTTCTTTATATAATGCTGTAGCCCATCACCTATGACATTATCTTGTACAAGTAAGCATGTGCATATATCACGTGTGTTACTGGCTTGAGAACATATTGTTTGATTAGAGGCTCACTCTGGTTTTTGCTGTTTCCACTGGATGAGTAGTTCTTAAAATGTAGTTTTCAGATTCCTAGGAGGCCCCAAGACCCTTTCAGAAATTTTGTGAGGTCAAAACTATGTCCATAATAACACTAAAACATTATTTGCATTTTTAATTGTGTTGACATTTGCACTGGTGGTGTAACAGCAATGGTGGGTGAAACTATTAGTGGCTTGGCATAAATCAGTGTAGGAGCAAACTATGCCAGTAGCTGCTGCACTCTTCACCAGCATGCACTAGCAGGGAGCGAGGCATGAGGCCTAGGAGCCAGTTTCACTTACAAATGTCTTTGATGAAGCAGTAAAAACTATCACATTTTATTGTATCTCACCCGTTTAGTACATGTCTTTTTAATATTGTGGGATGAAATGAGAACTACACATGGAAGCCTTCAGCTTCATATCTAACTTTGATAGTTATCTCGAGGAAAAGTACTTGTGCGATTGTTTGCTTTGCAAGCTGAACTGCTTTTCCCATGGAATACTATTTTTACTTGAAAGAATAGCTGACAGATAAACTAGGCCATTCAGATTTGGGTATTTGGTAGACATTCTCTCAAAAACGAACTAAGTGAGCCCGTCACTTCAAGGAAAACAACTGACAGTGTTTGTTCCTAATAATACAATTCAAAATTTAAAGTTGAAATTAGAATTTTTTAGAACTTGTAACTGCTACCAGGAACTTGAAAAGTTTCCTAATACTCAAAGGCTTCTCTGATGAGATCAGTGCTGATATTAACAAATGTAATTTTCTTTTTTCTTTTTTTTAATTATACTTTAGGTTTTAGGGTACATGTGCACAATGTACAGGTTTGTTACATATGTATCCATGTGCCATGTTGGTGTGCTGCACCCATTAACTCGTCATTTAGCATTAGGTATATCTCCTAATGCTGTCCCTCCCCCCTCCCCCCACCCCACAACAGTCCCCGGAGTGTGATGTTCCCCTTCCTGTATCCATGAGTTCTCATTGTTCAATTCCCGCCTATGAGTGAGAACATGTGGTGTTTGGTTTTTTGTCCTTGCCATAGTTTACTGAGAATGATCGTTTCCAGTTTCATCCATGTCCCTACAAAGGACAGACATGAGCTTATCATTTTTTATGGCTGCATAGTATTCCATGGTGTATATGTGCCACATTTTCTTAATCCAGTCTATCGTTGTTGGACATTTGGGTTGGTTCCAAGTCTTTGCTATTGTGAATAGTGCTGCAATAAACACACGTGTGCATGTCTTTATAGCAGCATGATTTATAGTCCTTTGGGTATATACCCAGTAATGGGATGGCTGGGTCAAATGGTATTTCTAGGTCTGGATCCCTAAGGAATTGTCACACTGACTTCCACAATGGTTGAACTAGTTTACAGTCCCACCAACAGTGTAAAAGTGTTCCTATTTCTCCACTCCAGCACCTGTAGTTTCCTGACTTTTTAATGATGGCCATTCTAACTGGTGTGAGATGGTATCTCATTGTGGTTTTGATTTGCATTTCTCTGATGGCCAGTGATGATGAGCATTTTTTCATGTGTTTTTTGGCTGCATAAATGTCTTCTTTTGAGAAGTGTCTGTTCATGTCCTTCGCCCACTTTTGGATGGGGTTGTTTTTTTCTTGTAAATTTATTTGATTCATTGTAGATTCTGGATATTAGCCCTTTTTTTTGAGACAGAGTCTCACTCTGTCACCCAGGCTGGAGTGCAGTGGTGCGATCTCGGCTCACTGCAAGCTCTGCCTCCCGGGTTCACGCAGTTCTCCTGCCTCAGCCTCCCAAGTAGCTGGGACTATAGGCACCTGCCACCACGCCCGGGTAATTTTTTTTTGTATTTTTAGTAGAGACGGGGTTTCACCGTGTTAGCCAGGATGATCTCAATCTCCTGACCTTGTGATCCACCCGCCTCGGCCTCCCGAAGTGCCGGGATTACAGGCGTGAGCCACCATGGCTGGCCTAACAAATATAATTTTCTTATGTTGTAAAATGAACTGTGCCACATTTAGATGATCTGTATAACTCAGCAAACCAATATTTTCCAAATGACCAATGCATGATGTTAAAACGTCAATTCAAACTGCAAAATAAACCAATTAATTTTAAAGTAACAGAGTAGGAAAAGGCCAATGATATGATTTCAAATTCTACGTCACAACCAACATTTAAGAAACTACCAAGCTTTGCCAAGCTTTGATACAGTATCAAAAAAGAATACCCACAATGAAATGAAAAGGCCACTAAAATAACCCTCATTTTTCCACCTCCATATTTCTTTTCTTTTTTCGAGACTAAGTCTCGCTCTGTCGCCCAGGCTAGAGTGCAGTGGTGTTATCTTAGCTTGCTGCAGCCTCCACCTCCCAGGTTCTCCTCCCTCCCGGGATTCTCCTGCCTCAGCCTCCTCCACCTCCATATTTCTGTTAGGTTGCATTTTCTTCATATATTTGAACCAAAACAACACATCACAACAAACTGAAATCAGAAGAGGTGAGAATCTGTGTTCTAATACCCCATGATTTGTAAAAATGTAAAACAGTACTGCCCTTGTTGCTAAATTTATATGTATTTGAGGAAAATCATTATTTTTAATGAAAAAATATTATTTATGTTAACATGTAATGGGTTTATTTTTTTTAAGTGAATTAGCAGCTAAACAGTTTTATAACTCCTCATTTAATTTCTAAAGAGTAAATATTGCTGGATGTAACCCACATAAACAAAATGTCTTTGGAGCTCTCAATTACTTTTGAGAGTGTGAAGATAAATGCACGTGTATGTTCAATGCAGCACTGTTCAAAATAGCAAAGATATGGAATCAACCCAAATGCCCATCAATGTTAGACTGGATAAAGAAAATGTGGTACGTATACACCATAGAATACTATGCATCCATTAAAAGGAATGAGATCATGTCCTTCACAGGGACATGGATGGAGCTGGAAGCCATTATCCTCAGCAGACTAACAAAGGAATGGAAAACCAAACACCCCATGTTCTCACTTATAAGTGGGAGCTGAACAATGAGAACACATGGACACAGGGAGGGGAACAACACACACTGGGGCCTGTTGGAGGGGTAAGGGGAGGGAGAGCATCAGGATAAATAGCTAATGCATGTGGGGCTTAATACCCAGGTGATGGGGTGATAGGTGCGGCAAACCACCATGACACATGTTTACCTATGTAATAAACCTGCATGTCCTGCACATGTATCCTAGAACTCAAAATAAAATAATTTTTTTTAAAAAAGAGTATAAATTGGTCTTGAGACCAAAAAGGTTTAAGAGCCTCTGATGTAAAACAAAGTATGTATTTTCAATTTTCAGGCAAATGGCTTGCATGATAAACTGAACTTTCTTACTCCTTATAAACTCCCAGTTCTTCAGGGGCAAAAAAGAGAAAAAGAAAGCCTTAGAGAATCTAGTGATTCCTATCTGGCTCCTTTAAAGATAGGAAGATCTTCAACATTAATTCCCATTCATTCATTAATGGAATTAATAATTATTGAGTGTCTGTCCTGTGTTGACATTGTGTTTAAGCACTAAGGTTAGAAAAATGAGCAATAACGACTGTTCTTACAAGTCTCCATTTTACATTAGAAAAGAAAAATTAAAAATATCGTGAATGTTAGCAAATTAACTCTTATTGTATCAGATTATTTTAACAAGTTTTAATGCATGAAAGTTATTCCTCCCATTGTAACTGTAAGAGAAGGCTTCCTCTTCATCTCTTTCTCAGACTCTTCTGGTTACTAACAAAGACTTGCTCTTTTTAGGACTTTATCATTATAAAGCAAAACTCAGCTTGTAGGAAACTAAAGACAAAACACTGATTGGTGGTCTGGGTCTAGGGGGAGTGGTGGGCAAGCTTCAGTTGTAAAGGGCCAGGAGGAAACTTTTTAGGGTAAGGAACCTCTTCTGTATCTAGGTTATGGTGGTGGCTACATGATTTTGTACAGTTACCAAATTCCATCAAAAGAATACCTTAGGATGGATGCAGTGGCCCACGCCTATAATCCCAGCACTTTGGGAGGCCTAGGAGCGGATCACCTGAGGTCAGGAGTTTGAGACCAGCCTGGCCAACACGGTGAAACCCCGTCTCTACTAAAAATACAAAATTAGCCAGGTGTGGTGCTGCACGCCTGTAATCCCAGCTACTCAGGAGGCTGCGGCAAGAGAATCACTTGAACCCAGGAGGCAGAGGTTGCAGCGAGCCAAGATCACGCCACTGCACTCCAGCCTGGGTGACAAGAATGAGACTCTGTCTCAAAAAAAAAAAAAAAAAAGAACACCTTAACAAACAAAATAATGGAGGGGGGAAGCAGTTCTCAACTTTACTAGCAGAAATGGAGAAAGGGAAAAATAGATTTTACTTTTTAAAAATTAAGTAAGGAGCATGGGACATTTTTCTTTGACAGGCTCAGTGCTCTATTCTGGAAACACTACGCATGTGCCTACAAGTTCAGATGCTGGAATTAAACAGTTCTAAGCTTGAAACATGGTATTGGTAGGTAACATATGTGCTGCCTTGGGCAAATCACTTATTCAAGGCCTCACATCCTTCATCTATAAAACGAAGTTCACAGTAGTATCTATCTAATTTTTTTAACAAGTAAATGAGATAACATATATATCTCATACATTTACACAGCCCATAGGAAATGCTCAGTAACATTTGTAATTACTTTATTGAACAATTTAGACATCTATTTGCTGCACGGATATTCCCTTAGATGCTGTTACGGGTTGAATTGTGTCTTCCTGCAGAAAGACATGTTGAAGTCTTCATCCCTCCCCAGTACCACAAAATGTGACTTTATTTAAAAATGTGATCTTTACAGAGGTAATTAAGTTAAAATTAGGTCATTGGGGTGGGCCCTTATCCAATATCACTGTGTCCTCATAAAAAGGGGAAATTTGAACACAGAGATAAACACGCACACAGACAGAATGCCACGTGCAGATGAAGGCACAGATTGAGGTGATGCATCCACAAGACTAGGAATGCCAAAAAGTACCAGCAAAGCACCAGAAACTAGAGGAGCAGCATGGAACAGATTCTTCCTCACAGCGCTCAGAAGGAACCAACCCTGCAGACACTTGACCCTAGACTTCTGGCCTCCAGAGCTGTAAGGCAATAAATTTCTGTTGTTTTGAGACATTTTGGTACAGCAGCTCTAGCAAACTAATAAAGATGCTAATTGTACAAAGGCCAACTGTTACTAACTCAGGTCACCAAATAACTCAAAGAAACTAGCACCATATTAACAATAATGAGTAACTGCAGGCAGAGAGGGGATAGAGAGGAGAGGGAAGGAAAAAGTGGAGGGAAAGGAGAAATAATACAGACATAATGACTTGGACTCCAGAAGTGAAAGAAGAAAAAGCTGAGAAGAAAATCGTCTGCATTAACGAAAGAGAAAGCACACAGAATGTTGCCCACTGCCTCTTTTAAGCTTCGAAGGGCTCCCGACCATGGGTCACAATCAATGTCTCTGTAAGAACTGTCCCCCAATTGGGACCCATTGACTGTATGATTTGAATGTTTAAAGATCAGGTTTTTGCACCTATTCTGTACCAGAATTTCTTCAAGGGAGAGACGTTTCCGCTCAATTCCTCTTTTATAAAATGATCTTCTGACCACTGTCACTAGGCTTTGCCCAGAACGATCAAACCCAATACTCCCAGCAAGTGTGTCCCTTCCCTCCAGGCTCAGGGACTCAGAAACTAACATTTATCACTCCACGATAGCTTCAAATCTTCATAACTCAGTGGCTGCATAAATAATAAGCTACCATCTAAGGCTTCCTTACAAGAAATATTATTATTATCCCTATTAAACTGCTGAAGAAGTTAAGGCACAGAAGGATTAAGTAACTTCACTGACATACCAAAGCTAGCAGTGGCAAAACCAGGATTCAAATGGAGGTAACCTGGTTCTGGGGCCATACTAATACTGCATTTTCCCCCTTACATCTCTACCAACTGGTAGCCAATTTCAAGCTACCAATATGACATCACTGAACATAGGGTTGGAGAAAGATGTGCACAGTCGGCTCTTGCCAGCTGCGAGAGCCAGCTCCAGCATGCCAGTGGGTTGAGTGAAAGAGGGAAAGAAG
Source organism: Hylobates moloch (assembly GCF_009828535.3). NCBI lineage: Eukaryota > Metazoa > Chordata > Mammalia > Primates > Hylobatidae > Hylobates > Hylobates moloch. The sequence continues at coordinate 1,420,374 of NW_026652319.1, forward strand.
AAAAGGAAGGAAAGAAGGAAGGACGGGAGGGAGAGGAGGAGTTGTGGGGGGCAGAGACTAGAATAATAAGTTATGCTTTCACCAAGTGACCTCTCCCAGCAGTGACGACTGGGGAATTTGTAGGCTGTCACAGGGAGGATCTCATTGTTGAGTCTGGTTGTGACATATCTTATTCATGTAATGAGTTATTTCTCACCACCAGTAATCTCAAGGTGCAATTAAGACAAAATGACAAAATCTATAGCTTTTTGCTGACCCCCACCAGTCTGAATGCAGGAGCCTACCCATTGGCTCTTCTGTTCCATAATGGGGGACTCTCACCACTTGTCACCTCAGCCCTCTCTATCTGTGACCATCTCTTATGTTTTTGGAATGGAGTCTAGGATGGTGCCTCTGGCTGTCAGCCCTGCCACCATGGCTGACAGGGCTGCCTTCCCACCATGAGGTGGCTGCCATTTTTGTGGCTGCAGCCATTCCTGCTCCTCTCTTAACCAATGTTGCTGCTATTGTGCTACCACGTCAGGCAGCAGTGGGACTGGCAGTTCCTTAGCACTGCTTCTGGCCACAGCACCCCTCAGGCCCACCCACTGTCTTCTACCTAAGTCCTAGGGCCCTTCTCCTCATCCAGACAGAGAAAAGTTGGTCCTCCAAATGTGGGACTTTTCCTTAGTTCAGCTAAAGACAGGGTCCTTGTCACATGGCCGTGAAAATTTAGACTCGCAGACAATCTGAAGGGTGAGTAAAGCAAGGTTTTACTGGGTGAAAAGGGGAAAGAAAGGTAAACAGGGACCCTCTGCATAGCCAGAGTCCCCGCTGGTGCACTTCTGGCCTCACAGTTTGAATTCCAGTTTCCACCCAGGAAGAGGAGGGGCCAGGCTCCTCCTCTTGCTGCAAAGGGCATGAACTTCTGTGTTCCACCCCAGTGTGCACTCCTCCCTGTGCACAGGCAACTGGAGTTTTGCCAGGGAGCCCTTCCCACCTGTCTGTCTCACAAACATCAGGAGGCACATGCCTATTTCAAATCCAAACCCATCCAGAGCAGTTCCATTTCTGCCTCAAGCCTGATTACACTAAGTTGAATCAGTATAGTCTCCCATTTGTACAACAGACATTTATGGAGAGCCTAGGCACCATGCTGACCTTTCAAAATGCAACAGGAAACAAAACAGTCCCACTTCTGGGGGTTTACAGCCTGGCTGGGGGTTGGAGGAATAGATTCCAGGAAGTGTGAAGCTTTGCTTTACTAGGAGAGTGCACCAAGGAAACTGATCTGAGAAATTAACCTCCAGTCAGCTTGCTGGTAAGCACTCAGAAATGAGTAGTGTGCTTGCATGTGGCCTACTCAGCTACTTGCCTGACCTGGCTCCTGTAGCTTTCCGCATCCTCCATGCCAGAAACCTTTCCTCGCAAGATATGCATGCAGCTCTCTTTCCTCACTTCACTCAGGTCCTGGTTCACATACCACCCAATCAGAGAGGACTTATATGGCCACCCAATAAAAAAAATAGCACCCTCAGCAGCATGTGAGAAAGATTCAACTGGCTGCTGCTGGCTTGGAAAATAAAGGGGCCACAAGCCAAGGAATGCAGGCAACCTCCAGAAGCTAGAATAGGAAAGGGAATGGACTCTCCCCTAGAGCCTCCAGAAGGCATACAGCCCTGTTAACACCTTCACTTTAGCCCATTGAAACTCATTTCAGACTTCTGACCTCCACTATTGTAAGATAGTAAATTTGTGTTACTTTAAGCCACTAAATTGGTAGCAACTTGTTACAATAGCAATAGGAAATTAATACACTAATATTCCCAGCACCTAGAGCCACAAGTATGAGTAGCAGTTTTATAGGCAGCTGGGGGAATGTTTTTCCAGGCAGAGGGAGCAGTGGCAGCATGTGCAGAGCCAGGCAAGTGAGAGAACATTATGCTTTCGGAGAACTGGAAGTAAAGGGTAGGCAACATTGTAGGGTGTACAGTGTACTACACATGCAATTTCTTACTTTATCTTCCAGAGATTATCTTCTTTTCCACTGACCAGATCAAAGCAAAGAATGACAAGTTTGAATGCTTTGCTCAAGAACCTAGCGCAGGCCAGGTGCAGTGGCTCACTTCCGTAATCCCACCACTTTGAGAGGCCAAGGAAGGAGAGCTTGAAGCAAGAATTTCAAGACCAGCCTGGCCAACAAAGTGAGACCCCACTTCTGCAAAAAATTTAAAAATTAGCTGGGTGTGGTGGCACATGCCTATAGTCCCAGCTACTCAGGGGGCTGAGGATGATTGCTTGAGCCCAGGAGGTCAAGGCTGCAGTGAACCATGATCATGCCATTGCACTCCAGCCTAGGCAACAAAGTGACTCTGTCTAAAAAAAAGAAAAGGAAAAAAGAACCCACAGCAAGTAAAATGCAGCCAAAGATGGCCAAGAACACACCTGTAATTGAACAAAACTGGGTTTAATGATATACTTGTAAGAATGGAAAGCCATAGGACCTTTTATAAAAGTTTCTTAGCAAGTGCTTATTTTGTGATTTGGGTTTGTACTGATGAAGCACATTGTGTTTTGTTTTTTCTGGATTGGGTGCTCTCACATAATGGGAGCAATTCTATACTTGGATATCTGGATAATTCTTATTTAGCAGGCCAGAGCTTATGCTGTAATGGGTAGAGAAGCAGTGGTCACTCATGTGAGCAAGGTGAGGGGATGTTTAGTATTTTTGCATTTCGTACAATGTTCTATTTTTGTCAGCACCCAGACATGACTGTAAGTGTGGTCCTTCGTCTCCCATTGTTGTGGACACACAATGACCTTATCAGATATTGGTGCTGTGTGAAATTGTTTACATTCAACAAGAGTACCCCATGCCAGGCCAGCTCCCAGCTGACAGCTGTCAGGGGCTGCCTTCTTGTTTCTCACTTAGCTGGGGCTCAGATTCCTATCTTCTGATGCCAGGTCCTGTGCTCTTTCTACTTCATGGCTCTACCATCGTTCACTGAATCTGTAGAGCTGCAGTAATTACAAGACCTTAGCCAACAGTTCCAACCTCCTTCTCCTTTTGTTCCAATTTCTTCTCCCCTTATTTCCATTTTGTTTTCTGATTATGTTGTATATGATTTTGTATGAGGCCAGGATTGGTGGCTCACATCTTTAGTCCCAGCAGTTTGGGAGACTGAGGTGAGAGGATCACTTGAGTTCAGGATTTCAATAGCAGCCTGGGCAACAAAGCAAGACCCTGTCTCTACAAAAAATTAAAGAATTAGCCAGGTGGTGCATGCTTATAGTCCTAGCTACTCAGGAGGCTGAGGCGGAAGGATCACTTAAGCCCAGGAGTTCAAGGCTGCAGTGAGCTATAATCATGACACTGCATTCTAACCTGGACAACAAAGCAAGGCCCTGTCTTGAAAAGAAAAGGAAAAAGAAAAAGAAAAAAAAGAAGAAATCGTAATCACAAAAGAAAAGCATAATCAGTTTGTACTATTATACAATCACTCACAAACCCACTTTCCTAACATACCACCTGGTTCAGTTTTGTGTTTCTTTCTAGATCTGCTCCAACAGCATCCACATTTTTATACAGACATGATGATAGGGTGAATATAATATTGGGTTTTTGCATTTAATACTATACGAGAACCTTCTTTTCACACTATTACAAAATTACACAGCATAATGAAGAATAACTTTGAATAAAAAATGTATGTGTTCAAAGGATCCACTCATTTTGGGTGGTTGTCAGTGGGATTCTACACCCAAGATGAAAAAAAAGAGAGATGGAAAAGTAAATAGACCAAGAGGGTAGAACTGAGTAGAGTTGGTGATTGGCTGAATGACCTCCAAATTCTCACACCTTGGAGGCCACTGTAGACTCTAGTATTCCATAATTGTTTTCTTGAGCTCTATCCTATGGAATCTGGAGTATATCTTTGGGGATAGGAGAGTTCCATAGAGGCAAGGATAATCTGGAGACCAGTCATCTTTTAAACTTTTTAATTTACTGGCTCAGAGAACAGCAAAAGGAGAGCTTAAAGGAAAATTTAAAAGACGTCTGGTCCCTAACACCAATCAGGAAGAGCCTGAACACAGTCTCTGAGGGAGCTTAGACCAGGACCACTGCTGGGGAACCTGTCAGGAATTGCCCCAGCCATGTGAGTGTAGAGGTGGATACAGAGCTATGGGTTCTGCTGGAACCTCGCAGCCAGAAAAGCACTTCACCCTGGAAACTGAAAACTGACCCATGTGTGGAAAACCAACTTTTCCAGGAGAGAATCATCTCACAGGGTACTATAAGCATACCCTGTAACCATCTTCCAGGACTGCACTTCACACTACAGGCTTTGGAATGGAAGTATCTCAGGTCTCAATACCTCTAGTGAGTGTCCTACCCATCTTTCCTATTGGAACAACAGAAGAGGCAGAGATTGATTTCTTTTTAATCAACAGTTTATGAGGGAGCAGCATATCCAACTAAGAAATGTTATAAGGTTTGGGCTGATGAAGGTGGTTGGAACTAGATGGAGTGTGGCTGGCCAAGACACACAGACTGTAATTAAAACTGTTCCAGAGGAAGGAGATTCATGGAAAATAGTGAACTCATTGCAAAATACTCTAATCTCAATTCACTTCACCATCTGGGTGTATGTATACTAATGGTCGGTTCCATACCCAAGCTGCTTTAGCTCTGACTGATGTAGAACGTTACCTGTGAGATCTGAGATTCCTAGGTGTATTTGTCCATTTTTGCATTGCTATAAAGAAATACCCAAGACTGGGTAATTTATAAAGAAAAGAGGTTTATTTGGCTCACGGTTCTGCAGGCTGTAAAGGAAGCATAGCAACTTCTGCTACAGAGGCCTCAGGAAACTTACAATCATGGCAGAAGGCAAAGGGGACACCAGCACATCTTACATGGCCGAAGCAGGAGGAAGAGAGATAGAGAGGGGAAAGGTGCCACATATTTTTAAACAACCAGATCTCATGAGAACTCTTTCATGAGAACAGCACCAAAGGGATGGTGCTCACCCATTCATGAAGGATCCACCCCCATGATCCAATCACCTCCCACCAGGTCTCACTTCTAACATTAGGGATTACATTTCAACTGAGATTTGGGTGGAGACACAGATGTAAACCATAGCACTAGGTGTCTCTTCTCTAAGCAGGGAAGAAAAATTCTGAGGCCTGAGCTGGGTATTGAGACATTTAAAAAAAAAAAAAAAAAAAAAAAAAAAAAAAAAAAAAA